>NW_026110353.1:40000-131157 GCF_024679095.1 Eriocheir sinensis | reverse complement strand
CTGGTAATGATTATATCCCTCAATTTATCGCCATCCCCGCCCTCGTACACCTTAACTCTTTCCGGTATAGTCGTTCGATCCTCCTGTGTGAATACTGAAAGGAAGTAGTCGTTCAACAATGTGCTCATATATTCGTAATTTTCTACTAGCTCCCCTGTGTTTGTTTTCAGCGGTCCAATTTTCTCCCGTGTTTCTGTTCTATACATCTGAAAGAAGCCCTTAGGATTACTTTTCGCCTCATTTGATACTTTGATCTCATAGTTCTTATTTTCTATCATGGTGTTTTTATTAACTAATCTATATTGTTCGACGTACCGGCCCCTGAGATGTGTTTCCCATTCTTTATTTTCTGATAAATTCCTTCTTTAACCCAATCTCGTGTTTTAGTCCACGAGTCATCCACTTAGGATCATTGTTTTCTTTTCTAAGTGTTCGCTGTGGTATATGCTGTTCTTGCCCCTCTACTATTACTCTAACTAAATTATTGTAAGACATTTCTACCTGGTTCTCCTGGCTCTTCAATCCGCAGTTCTGGCCCTCATGAATCCCTAAATTATCCCAGTTTACCCCTTCAAGATGTCTTCGAAGCCCCTCGTAGTTTGCTCTTCTAAAATCTGGCACTAACACTGGGTTCGGTTCTCGGGTTACCGCCCAGTCTAAGCTAAAACGAACCGTTCTGTGATCACTATTTCCTAACTCTCCGCCCACCTCCAACTCACGTAGCAAGTTCCCATTATTGGTTAGGACTAAGTCTAATATGTTATCTCCTCTGGTAGGCTCAGTAACTACCTGCTTAAGGAAATTATCTTGTATAGCTTCAAGAAAGTCCTCGGCTTCCAGGTCACCCACTAGATCTTCCCAGTCTATATTCCTATAATTAAAGTCCCCCATTACGCAGACATTTCTACTCATACTCGCCCTGCCAATCTCCTGTAGTAATATACTCGTGTCCTGCCTGTTAAGGTTGGGTGGCCTGTATATAACTCCTAGAGTTAGTTTTTCTTTCCCTTTGTAAACGTCCACCCAAACTGATTCTGAATCCATGTTAGTTTTGACTGAGTTGTTAACTAAACATTTAAGTGAGTCTTTAACATATAGCGCAACTCCACCTCCCTTTCTGTGTCTTTGTGAAACATCTGATAACCCGTTATTTCAAATTCTGATCTAAAATTTCTATTAGCAGTGTCTATCCATGTCTCAGTGATCGCTATATAGGGCATTATGAAGCCGCATTGAAGCGTGAGTGGTAGGTAGCAGAGAAGACCAAAGCAGAGATAACCAGGCATTCCTATGCTGTCTGGGAGAGTATCAGACGAACACCCGACATGTGTTCAAAGCTGGTACACTCTCTTCCCTCACGTCTCCAGCAGGTGATTGACGCCGAGGGGGGATGGATTAAATATTAGGAAAGGACATAACGCACCACTAGGGTAAAAGGAGAGTGCTACCTTCCCCACGAAATAGCGCTGTTGGCCGGGATTGAACATGTGACTATACGATCACGAGGCAAGTCGTTACCTGTCTGTTTCCAGATTTATGCTATACCCCATGAGGCTGGGGTGCTGCCCTATTCCTTTATCCTGCACTTATTTATCAATAATCTGTTGAATTTTACATTGGAAACTATACTATGTAATGCTTTATGACCTTAATAAAGATTACAATACTGTATATGTGACATGTTACTCACTTCACCGTAATTATTGGCATCCAAATGCTTGTAAATCTAGAATGGCAAAGTTTATCGGCCAACATTACATATCCACTTTTCATGAAACCTGGATAACATTAATATGAAATCAGAAAAAAAATATTTGTATTTGTATTTGTATCACACACACACACACACACACACACACACACACACACACACACACACACACACACACATTTGCACCTCACCATTTATACTGGAGCCGTCACATGCCGTAATAGCGGTTATTATTAATCTTACTCATTACATATCATGGGTATTCCATACATACAGCCATCTCTTGTAATTATAACATCAAATACAACGAGCCAAAACATTTGGTGACGCATTACTTGCGATTCCCAGACCTACATACAAAACTACTAACTCGTTCACAGAGTTGTTGAGAGATGTGCAGAACGTCAACTTGTTCGAATGCTCTGCCTAGTATTGGCTGTGGCCTCCCCCACCACCAGCTCAGGGACGATCAGCCATAGCTGTACGTCAAAAAAAATTCTTACAAGTTCTTATCTATTATTTAGAAATCACATTTTTTTCTCGTTGCTACGGTATAGAGACACTTGATTTACTAGTAGTATTTAAAAAACGGGGAAATGCAAGAAACAGGAATTTAAGATATATGTTTTCCCCTCTTAAACAATCGTCATATGCTATATGTTGTTCTTATAAAGTTACATATAGTGAATGTAATGTTTTAAGATGCTAAAGATGTGTATCATGATTTGAAATAGAAATATGAAATAAGTATAATACTTTCTACCGGCCGCGCACGAAATCTTTAACAACAGTGTAAACAACCTCCCGCGCTCTGATTGGAGGGACAGAGGAATGCATCGTGTTGAGGCAGCGGCGTGACAGCCGTGGGAATGTTGAGCGGCAAAATTTTCAACACTACCCTCCACCACTAATGTAAGGAAATTGAGAGCTTGGCATGATGTCGGACATGTTTGACTTCTCTTTCCTTGCATGGCGGGAATATTTACTCCACGGGATGGAGTGTTGTAGGATATATCGATGACTGCTCTTTTTTTGCCAACAGTGTTCATTCTAACGACATGAATAATTTATAGCACTAACACGTTTTGGTGTAAACATGATGGTGACCATTGCAACTATGATGTTTTGCTAGTTTGGTACAGAAAAATGTCAATTAAGCCTTGCTGGATCTCAGCTAGCCGCAGCTTTGACTCTGGAAGGGGCTCCAGCAGGGCCAGCATATGGCAGGTCCAGCTCAGTGACGGAGTGAGTGGAGCGTTAGTAACATTTCCAGACCAAAAGTTACCACTTTTCTGCTATGAAGAATCCAATGAATGACATAATTTAGCACTGGTGTAACTTCTTCATGCGTAATTACATTAAGTAAACCCACACGTCAATCATTGGTTTTGTCTCCCTACCCTCGGTCCGATACTCCGTTACGGAGAGACGGACAGACTCACCTTCGCTGCCCACCGCCCAGGCGATGTATGTTGTTGTGCATGAGTACCACGAGGGAGGCATGTTGGACGTGTAGCACTGGACGCCGTCGTGCTGCGCCCACTTGTCCAGGTGGGAAGGGGAGCCGATGCAGTTGTACAGGACCATGTGATGCACGTAGGCGAGGTTGTCTTTCGTGATGAGCGGCTCGAACTGTTTGTTTAGCGGAGATAATTTAACATTTGTGAGGAGGCTGTGGACGCGAGGCATAAATTCCACTATAATGCATATACTTCCCCTCACAATGTCGTTCCTCAATACTTTATTGGAGGGAGAGAGATAACAAAGTGGAGGGAACAACGTCATCTTACCCCGATTATGTGCGCACCGTTGACGTAATCTGGCGCCTTGTAGAGTTTGCACCAGTAGACTGTGTCTGTGTGGGATGGTAGACTCACCTGCGGAGGGGAGGGAGTTACCAAGCAAGACGTGTAAGTTAACTTCAAGCGTATACAGACGAAAAACTGAAAAAAAGCCAGATCGACAAGGTTGTCTTTGTTTTTTTTTCGGGAATGACAAGGTAATATGTTTGTGGCTTTCCGGACTGCTGGACTTTTATGTCTGTTTGCATAACGAGGTGAATATGATTATGTGGCCTTACGTTTGGTGCACGGATGTCCCACGCCTCGATGTCCTCCGTGAGGGGCGGCAGCGCGAAGCTCGGCTCTTTCAAATAGATGCTCTTGACTCCTCGCTGCGCATGTCGTTCCATCACCATCTCGTCAACCGGATCTTCCTCGCCGAATGCCCAGATAATCTTCATCGTATCCCCCTTAAAAGAGAGTTATTACTTACTGACTCACGACTCCGGGCCCTCCTGTTAGTCTCTTCCTTCCCGCACCCCCCTCGATCTCTCCCTCATTGTTCAAACAGTATAACATTTAACCCGTCGCGGATCCCCCACGCACCGAAAGCTTCATGTCTTGACTCTTGTCGCAGGTGTTCCAGGGCCGCGAGAAGCGTATCACGGTGTGGGTGTCGTTTTGGTAGCCGCCCTCCACCACCATGTCCTGTGAGTGGTCCACCACGGGTGTTGTCTCGCCGTGGGCGTAACGATCCTACGGGTGGGAGGAAGGTTATGTTGGCCAACGTCATGATACAGTTGTCATATAGGAAAGTCAGAGAGATACGCAATGTTAACTCTGATCCTGGCACTTTTATTAACCTTTTACTCACATGCACATGGAGCTCCACTAGTTAGTCAACCCAACCCAAGGTGATGTCGGCCCTGCATACCCCCGTTGGGCGAGAAACTGAGCCCTGCCCAGTTTTTGGTGGCCACCTGGCGGGCAGGAGGCGTGAAGGAGGGGCAAGGGAGGTAACTACACTGTCAAATGTGGGTGATTTACGTGCACAGTTGAAGAGTAACCTAATAAAATAAGACAAATTGGAAGGAGAAAGTCAGCCACTCACTTGGATCTCCACCCTGAGGCTCTCTTCCTCGGGCGTCCACCTCATGACGAAGTCGCCGCGCTGGTCCAAAATCGCCGTGTGTTGATAGGCAGCGACAGAAAGGGTGTTCCCAGCATCCCGCGCCGTCACCCCCCACACCATCGCCGTTAGCAGCACCGTGGCCCAATAATTAAAATTCGTCCACATACTGAATATAATAAATTCGTAAAGCTTATTAATCTCATCACATACACCATTTGTTGCACGGCCTCCTCTTACGCCTTTACATAAGTTATTTTGTACTAGTCTCACCTTTTATCCATCTTTTGACCTACATGATTATATGTCCTGACTATTGCCACATCATTTGAATTCTTTTTCATGTAATTTACTTTTGGTAACAGAGTACGCCTACTCCTCCTGCATATTAACCCGGCGTTGTTCTTTTCGGAGCTAATGAAGGATATACGCCTCCGTGGTCTAGTGGTCAGCGCGCCTGGCTACTACTCCGCGGGCCCGGGTTCGAAACCGGCCCGGGCAGTCGGCGTGCAGCTCACCCAGCTGCTCATCCTCCCTCTCGGGCTGGTCGATAAATGGGTACCAGGGGAAACCTGGGGAAGGTAAACTGTGGTAGCCCGGATGTCACACTGGCCCTGTGTCCCGGGGTAATGGGCTCCCTCCCACCACAGGCTCAAGGGCCAATGTCACGGAGATGAGCACCAAGGCTACGCGCTGCTACAGCGTATGCTCCCAACTTTACCTTTTTACCTTAATGAAGGATTTGTTTGTATATGTTGCCCTTGTACTGTTTATCTATTTGTTTATTCTGTAAATGCTCTACCTGTAACTTGTAAATATATCAGTTATGAGACAGGTGGTGGAAATATCAAAGGGCCAGTTCGGATTTATGCCTAAAAAGGGAACGACGAGCTCAATTTTTGTGCTAAGACAGATGAAGGAAAAATATAGAGAGAAGCAGAGGGAGATACACGCAATATTCATAGACCTGGAAAAAGGTTATGATCAAATACCGAGGCAGGAAATATGGAGATGCTTGAGGATGAAGATGGTACCAGAGAGTTACAAAAAACAAATTATGGAGATGTAGAGAAATGTGAAAACGAGGGTTAAAACTGCAGCTGGCATGACTGAGAGTTTTGATGTGAGGGTTGGGCTACACCAAGGTTCAGCCCTCAGCCCCTTTCCCTTAATATAGTATTTGATGTGTTGACGGAGAGCGTAAGAAGAGGAGTGCCATGGGACATTATATATGCGGATGATGTGGTGTTGGTTAGTGAGTCAAAACAGGAAGTGGAGGAGAGGATGGAGGAGTGGCGTATAGCATTGGAGAGGCGGGGAATGCGAATAAGCAGAAGTAAGACGGAAGTAAGACGGAATATATGGTGATGACAGACCAGGATCAAGGCAGGAACAGGGACATGAGGAGCATAACATTAGATGGCCAGTCTCTGAATAGCGTGAGGGACTTCAGATATCTAGGCTCAACGGTTGCGGCAGATGGAAATGAAGAGGCGGAAGTCACAAGAAGGATACAGGCGGGATGGAATAATTGGCGTGAGATGTCAGGAGTCCTCTGTGACAAGCGAACGCCAATGAAATTGAAAGGGAAAGTGTATAGAACAGGGTGAGACCAGCTATGGCATATGGCCTAGAAACTGTGCCAATGAAGAAGAGTAGTGAAAGAAAATTGGAAGTGGCAGAAACACCTGACCCGTCACCCGGAATACCACACCGCCTCCTTCAGCACTAACGCACTGCATTCCACCACCTCACCTCCCCCCCATCACCCCAGTCCCCCTATACCCCTTTCACATTGTACTTTTATTTCTATTTTATTTCAATATTGTACTTTTAACGTGTATATTTTCAGCTTTACAGCTGCAATCACTTAATAAACCGTTTATTATTATTATATTTATTATTACACTCTCACACACACACTCTCACACACACACACACACACACACACACACACACACACACACACACACACACACACACACACACACACACACACACACTACCTTGCGGCGTAACAGGTAGCAGCAGAGGAGACTCGCAGCCTTTCCCTCGCGCGGTGGCCAGCAGGTGCCTCAAGACTGCGATCAAATCTCACCTGCGTTCTTACCACTGTCGTATATTGGGAAATCGGCCTTGCTTAAAAACTTGTCACCATTACCTGAGTATACATTTTGTTACTGTTACGTACAGAGAATAAGGAAGGGGTATTAAGTTGCTGTCATTTCTCAATGAGAGCACCTGGTTAAGTGTCGGGTTATTCATACGCACGGGTGGATATATTGTGTGCTAATGCCTAAAGGTAGGTAAGAAGGACGTGCGACGGTGATGATAAATACAAAAAAAAATCGAAGTATAAAGAAATCTATGAGTGTAAAACGACAGATAAAATGCAATAACAACTAAGACTACTACCGCGCCGACGAGAGGAAATTACCGCGCCGACGAGAGGAAATTACCGCGCTGACGAGAGGAAATTACCGCGCCGACGAGAGGAAATTACCGCGCTGACGAGAGGAAATTACCGCGCCGACGAGAGGAAATTACCGCGCCGACGAGAGGAAATTACCGCGCCGACGAGAGGAAATTACCGCGCTGACGAGAGGAAATTACCGCGCTGACGAGAGGAAATTACCGCGCCGACGAGAGGAAATTACCGCGCCGACGAGAGGAAATTACCGCGCTGACGAGAGGAAATTACCGCGCCGACGAGAGGAAATTACCGCGCCGACGAGAGGAAATTACCGCGCTGACGAGAGGAAATTACCGCGCCGACGAGAGGAAATTACCGCGCCGACGAGAGGAAATTACCGCGCCGACGAGAGGAAATTACCGCGCCGACGAGAGGAAATTACCGCGCCGACGAGAGGAAATTACCGCGCCGACGAGAGAAAATTACCGCGCCGACGAGAGGAAAATACCGCGCCGACGAGAGGAAATTACCGCGCCGACGAGAGGAAATTACCGCGCCGACGAGAGGAAAATACCGCGCCGACGAGAGGAAATTACCGCGCCGACGAGAGGAAAATACCGCGCCGACGAGAGGAAATTACCGCGCCGACGAGAGGAAAATACCGCGCCGACGAGAGGAAAATACCGCGCCGACGAGAGGAAATTACCGCGCCGACGAGAGGAAATTACCGCGCCGACGAGAGGAAAATACCGCGCCGACGAGAGGAAATTACCGCGCCGACGAGAGGAAATTACCGCGCCGACGAGAGGAAATTACCGCGCCGACGAGAGGAAAATACCGCGCCGACGAGAGGAAATTACCGCGCCGACGAGAGGAAAATTCCGCGCCGACGAGAGGAAATTACCGCGCCGACGAGAGGAAATTACCGCGCCGACGAGAGGAAATTACCGCGCCGACGAGAGGAAATTACCGCGCCGACGAGAGGAAAATACCGCGCCGACGAGAGGAAAATACCGCGCCGACGAGAGGAAATTACCGCGCCGACGAGAGGAAAATACCGCGCCGACGAGAGGAAATTACCGCGCCGACGAGAGGAAAATACCGCGCCGACGAGAGAAAAATACCGCGCCGACGAGAGGAAATTACCGCGCCGACGAGAGGAAAATACCGCGCCGACGAGAGGAAATACCGCGCCGACGAGAGGAAATTACCGCGCCGACGAGAGGAAATTACCGCGCCGACGAGAGGAAAATACCGCGCCGACGAGAGGAAATTACCTCGGCGCCGACGAGAAATTACCGCGCCGACGAGAGGAAATACCGCGCCTACGAGAGGATATTACCGCGCCGACGAGAGGAAATTACCGCGCCGACATCAGGAAAATACCGCGCCGACGAGAGGAAATTACCGCGCCGACGAGAGGAAATTACCGCGCCGACGAGAGGAAAATACCGCGCCGACGAGAGGAAAATACCGCGCCGACGAGAGGAAATTACCGCGCCGACGAGAGGAAAATACCGCGCCGACGAGAGGAAATTACCGCGCCGACGAGAGGAAAATACCGCGCCGACGAGAGGAAATTACCGCGCCGACGAGAGGAAATTACCGCGCCGACGAGAGGAAAATACCGCTCCGACGATAGATAATTACCGCGCCGACGAGAGGAAAATACCGCGCCGACGAGAGGAAATTACCGCGCCGACGAGAGGAAATTACCGCGCCGACGAGAGGAAAATACCGCGCCGACGAGAGGAAAATACCGCGCCGACGAGAGGAAAATACCGCGCCGACGAGAGGAAAATACCGCGCCGACGAGAGGAAAATACCGCGCCGACGAGAGGAAATTACCGCGCCGACGATCGGCAATTACCGCGCCGACGAGAGGAAATTACCGCGCCGACGAGAGGAAATTACCGCGCCGACGAGAGGAAATTACCGCGCCGACGAGAGGAAAATACCGCGCCGACGAGAGGAAATTACCGCGCCGACGAGAGGAAAATACCGCGCCGACGAGAGGAAATTACCGCGCCGACGCGAGGAAATTACCGCGCCGACGAGAGGAAATTACCGCGCGGACGAGAGGAAATTACCGCGCCGAAGAGAAAATACCGCGCCGACGAGAGGAAATTACCGCGCCGACGAGAGGAAATTACCGCGCCGACGAGAGGAAATTACCGCGCCGACGAGAGGAAAATACCGCGCCGACGAGAGGAAATTACCGCGCCGACGCAAGGAAATTACCGCGCCGACGCGAGGAAATTACCGCGCCGACGAGAGAAATTACCGCGCCGCCGAGAGGAAAATACCGCGCCGACGAGAGAAAATACCGCGCCGACGAGAGAAAATACCGCGCCGACGAGAGGAAAATACCGCGCCGACGAGAGGAAATTACCGCGACGACGTGAGGAAAAAAATACCGCGCCGACGAGAGGAAAATACCGCGCCGACGAGAGGAAAATTACCGCGCCGACGAGAGGAAAATACCGCGCCGACGCGAGGAAATACCGCGCCGACGAGAGGAAAATACCGCACCGACGAGAGGAAAATAACGCGCCGACGAGAGGAAATTACCGCGCCGACGAGAGGAAAATACCGCGCCGACGAGAGGAAAATACCGCGCCGACGAGAGGAAAATACCGCGCCGACGAGAGGAAAATACCGCGCCGACGCGAGGAAATTACCGCGCCGACGCGAGGAAATTACCGCGCCGACGAGAGGAAATTACCGCGCCGACGAGAGGAAATTACCGCGCCGACGAGAGGAAATTACCGCGCCGACGCTAGGAAATTACCGCGCCGACGAGAGGAAATTACCGCGCCGACGAGAGGAAATTACCGCGCCGACGAGAGGAAATTACCGCGCCGACGAGAGGAAAATACCGCGCCGACGAGAGGAAATTACCGCGCCGACGAGAGGAAAATACCGCGCCGACGAGAGGAAATTACCGCGCCGACGAGAGGAAATTACCGCGCCGACGAGAGGAAATTACCGCGCCGACGAGAGGAAATTACCGCGCCGACGCGAGGAAATTACCGCGCCGACGCGAGGAAATTACCGCGCCGACGCGAGGAAATTACCGCGCCGACGCGAGGAAAATACCGCGCCGACGAGAGGAAAATACCGCGCCGACGAGAGGAAAATACCGCGCCGACGAGAGGAAAATACCACGCTGACGCGAGGAAATTACCGCGCAGACGCGAGGAAATTACCGCGCCCACGCGAGGAAATTACTGCGCCGACGCTAGGAAATTACCGCGCAGACGCGAGGAAATTACCGCGCCGACGCGAGGATTCTACTGCGCCGACGTGAGGAAATTACCGCATCGACGTGAGGAAATTACCGCGCCGACGCAAGGAAATTACCGCGCCGTCTCGAGGAAATTACCGCGCCGACGCGAGGAGATTACCGCGCCGTCTCGAGGAAATTACCGCGCCGATGCAAGGAAATTACCGCGCCGACGCGAGGAGATTACCGCGCCGTCTCGAGGAAATTACCGCGCCGACGCAAGGAAATTACCGCGCCGACGCGAGGAGATTACCGCGCCGACGCAAGGAAATTACCGCGCCGACGCAAGGAAATTACCACGCCGACGCAAGGAAATTACCGCGCCGACACAAGGAAATTACTGCGCCGACGCAAGGAAATTACCGCGCCGACGCGAGGAGATTACCGCGCCGACGCAAGGAAATTACCGCGCCGACGCAAGGAAATTACCGCGCCGACGCAAGGAAATTACCGCGCCGACGCGAGGAAACTACCGCACCGACGTGAGGAAATTACCGCACCGACGTGAGGAGATTACCGCGCCGTCTCGAGGAAATTACCGCGCCCACGCAAGGAAATTACCGCGCCGACGCGAGGAGATTACCGCGCCGTCTCGAGGTAATTACCGCGCCGACGCAAGGAAATTACCGCGCCGACGCGAGGAGATTACCGCGCCGTCTCGAGGAAATTACCGCACCGACGCAAGGAAATTACCGCGCCGACGCGAGGAAATTACCGCGCCGACGCGAGGAAATTACATTCTGGATTTAGTCTTCACGACTGACAGCCACCTCATAACCGCCTGTGAGGTCGGCGAGTCATTTGCAAGCAGTGACCACAACATAATCAGATGCGTTTTAGATATTGAGACAAAAGCACGAACAAACTCATTCCTAATACCTAATTATAGTAAAGCAAATTTTATGGGCCTAAAAAGAGAACTGGCTTCAGTAAACTGTAATCATTTGCTCAATAACGTCAGCGTTCAAGAAATGTATAATCGTTTTACTGCACAAATCACTGCGAGTGTAAATAAGTTCATTCCACTCGAGCCACGAAGGACTGATAATCAAAAACCGTTGTGGATGACTAATTACCTACAAAAAAATCATCGTCGAAAAAATAAAACTTTATAAGAAATATAAGCTGTCACATAATGCACAGGATCATACTATTTACATCAATGTCAAGAGAGAGTGCGAAAGGAAAATCAGAAAACAGAAACGCGAATATGAGATGAAAATATCACTCGATGCTAAGAAAAATCCCAGGTTATTTTTCAGTTACATAAGAAACAAAAAAACTGTTAAAAATAATATCGTCCCACTACTATTAAGTGGCAAAACGATTAGTGATGATAAAGGCATGGCGTCGGTCCTAAAGTCAACCTTTAGTAGCGTATTTACAAAAGAGAACATGACATCGATTCCAGCCCCAAAGAAAATTTTTCAAGGCCCTGAAGAACATAAGCTTGCATTGACCGAAATTGATATCAGCGAAGTGCGTGCGTACCTGAAGAAAATAGATCCAAATAAATCTCGGGGCCCCGACAATTTATCTCCTCGTGTTGAGAGGATGTAGCCAACAGCTAGAATTACCCATAACATTAATATTCAACAAGTCATTAGCACAGGCCAGTGTGCCTCTCGAGTGGAAAAAAGGCCAATATTACCCTGATCTTTAAAAAAAGGAGATAAAAAACAAGCCAGTAATTATCGTCCCATCAGCCTTACGTCTGTCCTAATTAAACTATTCGAAAAAATATTCAGGGATAAAATGATCACTTTCCTTGAAACAAATGATTTGATAACTGATAATCAGCATGGATTTCGTAGTAACCGGTCTTGCCTTACCAACCTATTAACATTTTTCAACGATGTTTATACATGTTGGGACACCATATGACGTAATTTATTTAGATTTTCAAAAAGCGTTTGATAAAGTTCCTCACGTTAGGCTTATTTCTAAACTGCCTTCCCACGGTATTAACGACCATCTATGTGCGTGGATTCATGACTGGCTCACCGACAGAGAACAACGTGTAGTTCTTAATGGTGAAGCATCGGATTGGCAACCTGTCACCAGTGGCGTGCCCCAAGTTTCGGTCCTGGGGCCAACACTATTCATAATTTACGTGAACGACTTAGAAACTGATATCCTATCAAAAATAGCTAAATTCGCCGACGACACCAAATTAGGAGGTACGGTAATGATCAGTCAAAGCTGCGAGAACATTCAATCAGACTTAATAAGACTTGCTGACTGGAGCGAAAAATGGCAAATGAGTTTTAACGTAGATAAATGTAAAGTAATGCACATAGGTGAAAAAAATCCTAACTTTAAATATCAAGGACATGATCTCAGCGAAGTAAAACAAGAAAAAAAGATCTTGGTGTCATTATCAGTAACACTCTTAAAATGAGTGATCAATGTTCTGCAGCAAGTAAAAAAGCCAATATGATGTTAGGATTAATATCAATAAACTTCCATTATAAATCACCCGAACTTATGAAGAGATTATATTTAGCATTTGTAAGACCACAACTAAAATACGCCGTTCAGTTCTGGTCACCGATCTATATCAAAGATCAAGTTTTGCTAGAGAAAATACAGCGACGAGCAACCAAACAAATTCCAGCGCTCCGAAACTTGCCATATGACGAGCGTTTAAAGCATAAAGATATGTTTTCCCTAAAAAAGTGAAGGGTAGGAGGGGACTTAATTGAAGTGTTCAAAATCCTTAATGGATTCGACAGCATCAACCCAGATAGTTTATTTCAGAGAGACACCAACACAATAACACGCAGCAACGGTGTGAAGTTAAAGGGAAACCGATGTAACACATTGGTGCGCAAAAGTTTTTTCAATAATAGAGTCGTCGATCACTGGAATAGACTCCCACCGTCAGTAGTTAGCGCACAGAGTATCAATAGCTTCAAGTCTTCATTGGATAAGTACTTCAGGGATATAAGATTATACTGACCCTTCTTCGCATGTTTTCAGACAGACTGCAGCAAGACCTCAACCTAAATCAATAATATTCTTCCCCACAACCTAGATTGCAGGTAGCGTAAGTTAACAATAGAGTAAAGCAACAATTAATATCCGCATGACAGGTGGAGTGAGGTGTGGGTGCAGTAAGGTGACAGGGTACTGGTGCGTGCATAGTACCGCCGGTAAAATGAGGATCAAGCCTCCACCTGTGCCCCTGAAACTACACCTCACCCATCGTGAGTATTAGGGGGGATTCTGGGGCTGCCCTGTGTAGGCCATTCGGCCTCTTCCAGTCTCCCTGTGTTTCTATGTTCTTATGTTCTTATGGAATGAAGTCATTCTCCTCCACAGCTTAGGCTACCAGTAGTGCAAGTTAAGGGTAGTAGTTTCCTCTTATTTCTCTTTTTACTGTAAAATGTCCATGTCCCTTTCTTCCTTAAAGGTACATGGTGTTCTCTTCTAACTATTTCCTGCCAGCACGTTGACGGAGGGAGAGGTGGGTGGGGAGGAGCCTTCATCTGTTCTGTCCTGTTCTACCACACGTAGATTACTATATAGTAGTAGCGGTAGTAAACAGACACCCTCACCATAGACCGATAGGTCTTCTAGTGTCTGTTCTTCCTATGTATGTAAGACAAAATGGTGAGCGTAAATATATGTCTGTGTGCGTGTGTGTGTGTGTGTGTGTGTGTGTGTGTGTGTGTGTGTGTGTGTGTGTTACGAGGGTGCACACGTGATCACTGTAAATACAATAGAAGGGGCCTTAGAATGAGGCAAAAGAATCAAACAGTGTATGGACGTTTTACTGAATATTAGAAATCTCATTACAACAAGAGTAAAAAACCATATAACAAAAAATAGATCAATAAAACACTGTGGAGACTGCGCAGCGTGGGCTACGTCACGTCACGTTACGCCTCGTCAATCCCTATTCCCTTGCCCATTACTGCTATTAGAAATCAAAGTATTACTATTCGTGTTCAGATAATTTGGCGAAGTGGATTCTCTCTCGAATTTCTAGAAGAAAATTATCTCAGCCAAATGGTTTCTGAGCCAACTCGACAAAATAATATACTCGACCTTGTTATAACGTCCCAAGATAACCTAGTCAGTAATGTCACGGTAAGAGAACACCTCGGTTCTTGCGATCATAAATTAGTGCGCATCGACATTAGAGCTCAATCATCAGTGACTGAAAATAAAGTAAAGGTGCCCAATTTCAAAAGAGCTAACTTCGTAGAACTGACAAAAACTAACAGAAATACAACTATCAGATGACGGCAACGTAGAGGAAGCCTGGCTAAGCCTTAAAAATCACTTACTCACTCAGCAGAACACATTCGTCCCCTTGTGCGAGAAGCGAATTAACACTAATAAAAGCCCACCGTGGTTTAATAGCGAAATCAAACAATCAGTCAATGAGAGAAAATTGTTTTACAGGTTAAAGAAAGAACAAAGCACGCCCGAAAACATTAGACTTCATAATGATGCCAGGCGACGAGTAAAAAGACTAGTAGGTCAGGCAAAGCGTAGATATGAAGAAAATATTGCACCCAACTGTAAAAATAGTCCGAAATCTTTCTTCAGTTACATAAACAACAGAAAGGCGATCAAAAGTGGTATTGGACCTTTAACAAACAGCGACGGTGCACTAGTGACTGACAGCCAACACATTGCACACCTCTTAAACAATTACTTTTCCTCGGTGTTTAATACTAACAGTCTTCCTCTCGCTACCACCAACACCAGTACTATTGTAAATCTCGAGCATGCATTCCCTAATTTTGAAATAACAACCGATGAAGTCCTTAAAGCTCTCCATTCTCTTAAAACAAATAAAAGTCCCGGACCCGACAAAGTATATCCTATACTGCTTAAAGAAACAAAGAGCGAAATACTCTCCCTCCTTTTATCCATTCGTTATTCTCTTTCTGCCTATCTGTCTATATATCTATCATCTATCTATATATCTATCTCTTCGGAAACTTGATTGAAAAGCTATTACGAAGTAATAAACCACAATCAAGTTCACTCTTTTCACCAGCCTCCAACACACGCCTTGCCACACTTCGCGCTCATTGAACTAAGGATCGACATGATTTCCGCGACACCCTTTGTTCAGTCTTCTTCACGCTCGGAGATTGGGTGTCAGCAGAGGATCGATTATCGGTGAAGCTCTTCCGCCAAAGTCTTTCTGGCTTTGAGAGATGATTTAGTGAGTGTTCACGACCCTCCCTTGGAAGGAATATTTGCCTGACAGGGGAGACTCCGAGCGTTGGTTGCCTTCAGTCACACGAATGTTTCACCACCAAAAGGTTTCAAGTGTTAATCTCGAGTCGGAAATTCTACTTCAAGCTGAGAGAAAGTGATCCGATTACTGCTTTTGGTAACTTTTATATTATTTTCCCTTTTGAAGTTGCAATAGTGTTCCCGCTCCGCCGTGACGTTCATGTTGACACAGGAATTTGCAAGTTTTCTTTTTCTCCTTCGTTAAGCATTATTTCCTTTTTAAAACGAAATGAACTTAACAAATAAAAGATATAATGACATAACATACCCACTTTCTAGGTCTTGAAAAATGAAAATCAACACTAGCACCACCACCACCACCACCACCATCACCACCACCACCACCACCACCATCATCACCACCACAACCAACACCACCACTACCACCATCACCATCATCACCACCACCACCACCACCACCACCATCATCACCACCACCACCACCACCACCACCACCACCATCATCACCACCACCACCAACACCACCACTACCACCATCATCACCACCACCACCACCACCACCACCGACTCGGGCATCATCCCATTGTTAGTGTTGCAATCACGCGTACAGAAAATACAAGTGCAATGTCGTAATGGGGAAAAGGAGGCGACGTGTCGGCGAAGTTACTGCCGGACTAATCAGCGACACCAACGACAGCACACGCACAAAAAGGCAAACAAACAAACAAGCAAACATACAAACAAGAAAACAAACACAAGGTAAGCGAGTGCTGCATAAGATATTTTATTTCTATCTAACTCCCTTTTATAGCATTGTTTTTTTATTTTATTGCAAGATATGTTTTTATGATCCATATCGCAGGTGTACGTACGCGTGGCATACCTTTCCGGTGACTCCATTCAAAGAAAACTGAGCACATGATTGATATCAGATGACCTGTTCAATATGTCATGTGAATATCTCATGTGTTATAAAGTTCACTATACAAACATAACAAACGATTACCTATTTTTCCGTTTTTTTTTTAAGGTTTGTGTATTATCATCTACATGTCACTACCTCATCAACCTTTTGCGTGGTCTTCATATATC
Organism: Eriocheir sinensis; assembly: GCF_024679095.1. NCBI lineage: Eukaryota > Metazoa > Arthropoda > Malacostraca > Decapoda > Varunidae > Eriocheir > Eriocheir sinensis. The sequence goes on along the minus strand of NW_026110353.1, from coordinate 114,522 downwards.
TGCCTTTCATCTAGCTACAACCTACCCTTTCCCTTCCCACCTTGACTGTTCTGTTTTCCACCCAGGAGCACCACCCACTACCTCCACTACCACCACCACCAATTACCACCAACACCACCTCTCCTTGCCCCCTCATCAAGAGCAAATACGAGCGCGGCAGCCACAGAACTTATCGAGGCACGAGGGTTAAGACCACGCCGTTCGAGTAAAGCTTACTGATGCATCCATTCTCGAGCTCACCGGCGTCAGCAAGAAATCTGAACATCCTGCGAGAGGCTTACAGCGTGTAGCAGCGCACGTTGGTTTCAGGCTCAGAGCGAGACAACTTCAGGAAATACCGGATGGTGCATAATAGCTGCTCGTACAGGAAAGTGTTAAATACATTACAGAAATTTGAAATAGTAGATTGTTTTGTTAGTTTTAAGACCAGGAAGAGAACCAGTTGCAGGGAAAATATAGGACGTACCTGATGCTTTACTGCGTCAACTCAGCGTAAATAATGTCCACTTACTCCGTTAATACAAACCCTTTTTTTACTACTACTACTACTCACTTTAACAATATGTGCAGTGTGTTTTACTAATGTTACTCCCTTCATTTACTTCAGTCCTCCTACTTTTACTGCACCATTAACTTTTTCTAGAACTGTTTTTTTCATTCATGGCATTTACAGAGAGGAGAGAGAGAGTGAGAGAATAATAGAGACTACGGAGATGAGAGGAAAGGGCCTACTACTACTACTTACATGAAGGGAGGGAGCAGGAATGGAGGCAAGTGAATAGGCCGTAATACAGTCTTTATGTGTTCAGCCCATACTACTATTAGGGCATAATTTCTACTAGCTAGATCATTACTGAAGTAGCTTTGTGAATTGTTCTCTGCTGAAAGTCTAATAGTAATATGTCCGATACTATACTAATATTGGAATACTACTGACGTGTGTAATGCGAGTGCGGCTTCGTAATGAAAAATAGTAAATGAATAAGTGATACTATCCAACTACTTCCATTAATACTACTGTACCATCATCACTACTGCAAATATACCATAAAGCAGTATTCGTTCGTTTGGTCTGTGTATCAGTCATCATGCAACTGTCTATCTATTTACTATGTGTGTGTGTGTGTCACTACCACTACCATACTATCTATCTAAACTACTATGGTCAGCGTGCCTGGCTACGAGAGAGAGTTAAGCGGGTTTGAATCCGGCCCTGGCTATTGTACTACTTCGGCGTGCTAGCTCCTGGCTGTTCATAATACTACTACTACGGGTTGGTCGACTACTACTACTTGGTACACTGGGAACACTTGGGGAAGGCACAATAATGGGCAAGTAATACATAATAATAATAATAATGTATGCCGTGTCCAAATAGGGATAATAATTGGCTTCGTCTTCACCACAGTAATGTTGCATGAATCGGTGGACAACGATTTGGAGATGAGACGCGCAGCCACGCGCAAATATAAGATACCAGCAATCTACTCATAATTTATCCATTTTTTTTTTATTTGGCTCGTCTGCCTGGCTATCTTTCATTTTGGGACTATCTATCATCTGATCTATCTATCTTCATGTATTCAGTGGTTTTGCAGATGTTTCATCTATTTCACTTACCAGTATATACGTAATACGTATTCATGTATTTCTCTTCCATTTCTCTAGTCTCTGAAACTTATGTATAATCACACCAAGCATTCCTTTTTTCTTGCGTAATGGGCCTCTCACATGGGCACCGCCGCAGGTGAAAGAGTCTTCTGGGAGTGTCTGTAATAAGACAACTGGGCAGAGGCGGAGGAGAGAGCTCTCGCGAGAAAATAAAAGACGCAATGGAAGAGATTTGGAGGTTAATAACTGTCTCGTCTGTCTCTGAGAGAGAGAGAGAGAGTGGTTGGAAAGACGAGAGAGAACAGAGAGAGAAAAGCAGAAACGGTTGAGAGGAAAAGAAGAGAGAGAGTGTTGGTCGTGGTGAGAGAGAGAGAGAGAGAGAGAAGAGAGAGATGGATGCTAATGAGAGCTGTATTTGTGGGTCTAGAGATTGAGAGAGTAGATGGAGATGCTGAGGTAGAGAGAGTGGTTGATGGAGAGAGAGAGAGAGAGAGGTTAGAGAGAGAGACGGAGGTGGTGAGAGTGGTGGTGAGTTAGGATCGAGAGAGAGAGAGAGAGAGAGCAGCACTTGGATAATTGGTGGTGGTAAGAAAGGACAAACAGGTAAATTATCTTTGGAGGAAGCTCAGTTCTTATTGGCGAGAGAGAGAGAGAGACTCAGAGAGAGAGAGAAGCATAAGGGGTAACATGAGAGGGTCACAAGTACTATATCAAGTGTTCCTTTTTTCATTTAAACACTTCTTACTGCCTGCGTTCTCTCTCGAGTCTTTCTCGCTCTCTCTCTTTATTGCCGTCTGACTTCTCTCTTCTCTAGTCTCTCTTTGGGTTTTTCTCTCTAACTGTCTCTTCGCTTTCATCTCCATTTTCTTCTCATCTCTTTTTGTCTCTCTTATTTCTCTCTCTTCTCTCCTCTTCTCGTAAACTCTCTCTCTCTTTCTCTATCTGTCTCTCTACTCTCTCTGCTTACTCTCTCTCTCTCTCTCTCTCCATCTCTTCATTCATTTACACACCTTTATCTGCAGTAGTGGTCTGGCGTTCTAGTAAGTAGGTTAGGGGGAGCGTGCCAAGTATTGCTGTGGTGCCACAGCCATGATCACTGTTCTCTAACCTGAGTGTGGAAATGCAGTGAGCCTTGGGGAGGGAGGAGTGGTGAGTAGTGGTGGTGGCAGGGAGTCTCCCACAAACCGCAGTATACGTGTTTTCATTGATGATGGTGGCTGATGGTGGCGGGTCCAAAAGCAACTGTTTGTGGCATGTTACGCTGGGTAGTGAAGTGACCTCCACTTTGTTGTAGCAAGGGAACTTGAAATAGGGTAAAGATGCAGGACCCGACAGACAGGAAGCTCTAACGATTCAAGGTATGAAAGCAGGCAGACAGCACGAGAGGCCAGACTGAACAGTAGACCCTACAATACAATTTGCCACAAGGGGGCAAGAGGAGTTCTTATCCCTGGTGTCCTGCTACCAATTCAGCTATTTCTCTCTTTACCTTACTCCTTTACTCCTTCTTCTTCTTTCCAGCATTCAACTCTTTTATTTCCCCTTTTTACTCACAATTTCAGTTCTTCTGCTTACTTTTCAAGCATACAAAAAAACAGACACACATAATGGGTGTCAAACTCTTACTATAGTCTCTCCATACTCTTTTCATACCCCTGCAGTAAGTAGCCTTTGTTATCCATCATTTACAGGGTGCCTTGTCCGTGTGTGTGTGTCACGCCCTCAGACTGTCGTCCTCTTCTGTAAAAAAAAAAGAAAAAAAAAAACAGACATACAGGAAACAGAGAAAAGAAAAGCACGATGTGTGTGTGTGTGGGTGTTTTCAAGTTTGCGTCCATTTTTTTTTTGCAGCTCAAGTTATCGGTGTGTATTTAACGTTACCAGAGTGGTTCCCCCAAGTAATAATTCTGTTTCGTAACTCTCGACTCTCCCTCACTCTCTCTCTTCCCTAGTGAGCTCAAGGAGGAACTATATAACATGCCCAAGGCACACTCATCTCTCTCTATCTATCTCAGTGCTATCATGAAAGGTAAGAGATTAAAGAAATGTGTGAAAAATAAAGTAAAAGAAATGCAGTGTAGTGTATCGCTAAAAGTTGACATGCCTCAAAATTCCCGTAGAGAATGACTCTTATGGGGATCATTAATATTTTGGGGACACTCTGGCTCATGCTCATCATTGTCTATACTGTCCAAATGTTACTTATAAAAGAGTCAACCATGCATCTTCTTTTGCTCCCTCTTTTCCTCTTAAAATCCATTAAATTCCTGAACAGTCTTCTCTCTCTCATCTCTGTATTTCCTCTCTCTACGACTTCAACTCTCTTTCAAGAGGAGGTATCTCTGATATCTCTTTTCCTCCTGAAAAATGACTTCTCTCTTTGGACACTCTCTTGACCTCTCTCATGAGTTTTTTTTTTTTTTTATTATTCACGCCCTTGAATTGTCTCCTTAGCTGTAAAAAAAAAAATATTTTTCACGTAGTTCTTGTTGTTGCTTCTTCTCTCTTCTCTCTCTCTTCGTTTCTCTCCATTTCTGTTTTTCTCTCTACTAGCATCACCTCCTCCTCCTCCTCCTCCCTCCTCTCTCTTCTCTCTCTCATATTCCACCCTCTCTCTTCTCTCTCTTTTTTTCCTCTCTCTCTTTTTTTTTTTCCATCTCAGCCTATCAGCTTGTGGTCGGCCCAGGCCTGGGTCATGGCGCAGGCAACTTTTTATAGTGGCGCTCAGTTATGCTCTCTGCTGAGAAAGGTCTTGACTCCTCCTTTCCTCTCATCCTTATCACAACATGCAACTTCCTCCTCGTTACGTTTTTTACTCAGGTTCTTTCTTTGATCTCTACCGTGGGTCACTAATGTCCTAACGTTAGGAGAGAAGGTCGTGACCTCACCCCACTTCCGCCCCACAACATCGCTTGCCCTGTGTTTTCGTCGTGCTCTTGGGCGTTTGTGTGTTCTCGCTTGTGGATTGCCTGTGATTTCCCGACACGTGTTTGGTGTGTGTTCGCTTGTGGTTTCTGCCTGTGGTTGCCTCTGTGATTTGTGTTTCCGGTGTTTTTGCGTGTGATCTGGCTGTTTCCGGGTGTTCTGCGTGGGTTTCAGAGTGATTCTAATGTGTTGTGTTTCCGGTGTTTTGCGTGTGATCTGGCTGTTTCCGGGTGTTCTGCGTGGGTTTCAGAGTGATTCAAGTGTGTTGTGTTTCCGGTGTTTTGCGTGTGATCTGGCTGTTTCCAGGTGTTCTGCGGTTTCAGAGTGATTCAAGTGTGTTGTGTTTCCGGTGTTTTTGCGTGTGATCTGGCTGTTTCCGGGTGTTCTGCGTGGGTTTCAGAGTGATTCAAGTGTGTTGTGTTTCCGTGTTTTGCGTGTGATCTGGCAGTTTCGGTGTTCTGCGTGGGTTTCAGAGTGATTCAAGTGTGTTGTGTTTCCGGTGTTTTTGCGTGTGATCTGGCTGTTTCCGGGTGTTCTGCGTGGGTTTCAGAGTGATTCAAGTGTGTTGTGTTTCCGGTGTTTTTGCGTGTGATCTGGCAGTTTCCGGGTGTTCTGCGTGGGTTTCAGAGTAATTCAAGTGTGTTGTGTTTCCGGTGTTTTTGCGTGTGATCTGGCTGTTTCCGGGTGTTCTGCGTGGGTTTCAGAGTGATTCAAGTGTGTTGTGTTTCCGGTGTTTTTGCGTGTGATTTGGCTGCTTCTAAGTGTACTGCGTGGGTTTCAGAGCGTTTTGAGTGTGCTGTTTTGTTTCCGGTGTTTTTGCGTGTGATTTGGCTGTTTTCGAGTGTTCTGCGTTTCGAGTGTGTTGTGTTTCCAGTGCTTTTACGTGTGATTTGGATGTTTATAGTGCTCTGCGTGGGTTTCAGAGTGTTTTGAGTGTGCTGTTGTACTTCCGGTGTTTTTGCGAGTGACTTGAGGGTGTTTAGTCGTGCTTGTGCTTGGGTTTCTGAGTGTTTCGTATGTCCCGAGTGTGACTTTGTGTTCCCGAGTGTCTCACGCGTGATTTGGGTGTGTCGACAACCCACTCTTAGAATTCCTTGAGGATTCAATCTGCTCCTCCTCACTACACCCTCTTCAAATCCCCTAGAGGATTAACACTTCCTACACCCCTTTCCCTCACCTCACCTAAGCCCCCCCCACCCTCGCTCACCTCACATCCCTTTTGCTCCTCCTCATCCCTTAGAGGATTAGCCCTTCCTACTTCTCCCTCACCTCCACATATTTCTAAGCCCTCTCCCCCTCACTCACCTTACCTCACATCCTATTTACCCATCCCTTCACCCACCTTACCTCGCCTCTTTCTTAACCTTTCTTGTTCTCACACACCTCACTCACCTCACATTCCTTCTCCTCCTCTCTCCCTTACCTCCTTTCCCCAAACTCCCTCTCACTCATCTCACCTATTTCCTAACCCTCCTTGATCTCACACCTCACTCACCGCCTCCCTTTCCCCCTCTTTACTCACCTCACATCCCTTCCTACTCCTCCTCTCTCCCACCTCACCTATTTCCTAACCCTCCTTGATCTCACACACCTCACTCACCGCGTCTCTTTCCCCCTCTTTACTCACCTCACATCACATCCTACACCTCCTCTCTCCCACCTCACCTAATTCCAAACCCTCCAAGATCACACACACCTCCTCACCGCCTCCCTTTCCCCCTCTTTACTCACCTCACATCCCTTCCTACTCCTCCTCTCTCCCACCTCACCTATTTCCTAACCCTCCTTGATCTCACACACCTCTCTTTCCCCCTCTTTACTCATCTCACATCCCTTACTACTCCTCCTCTCTCTCACTTTTCCTCCATTACTAAACTACCTCTCACACACCTCACCCCCTTTCCTAATCCCCTTCACTCTGTGTTTTTATCTCTTTCATTTCAGCTAAGATGGCGCCTAAGAAGTGCAGTACTTGTAACGGTAGCTTCTCAGCTCACTTTTTTACAGGGCGTTCTGCTGTCTGTCGACTGTGTCTGTCCAGGCAGCATCTCGAGACAAGACTGCAGGAGCAGGAAGAGAAGATGGAAGAAGGCCAGAATAAAATAATAGAGCTTTCTCTCACCAGGCAGCATCTCGAGATCAGACTACAAGAGCAAGAAGAGAAGATGGAAGCAGGTCAGAATAAAATAATAGAGCTTTCTCGCACTGTTGCCTCCTTGCAGGAATTCATCCAGGCTAACGTTGCTGTGGTGCCAAACCCTTCTCCAACCGCCCCCTTGCCCTCAGCGGTACCGTCGACACCAGCGGACAACACCACGCAACGGGAGGATGCTAGTGGCACCGCCCATGATGGCTTCACCGTCGTGAATGGAGGAGCCAAACCAGCCAGACAAGCGATTTATCCTGTTCATTGCTTCAACAGGTTTGCCATTCTGGAGGAGGAGGACGAGCAGGAGAGCACCTTCCTGGTGGGTGACTCCATGATTCGCCAGCAGGTCGTTGAGTTCTGCGGCAGAGTTCCTCGTCGAAGACGGAACTATTGCTATCCTGGTGCTGGGATCGACGACATAACTGCTGCTCTTAAGGAGATCTCCCCCCAGGCTACTAATGATTCACTGTTTGTTATTCACACAGGTACGAACGACGTCACCACGACACGGTCTGAGGAACTCCTGGAGAAGTACCGTAGGCTCATCCAGCAGTATAAAACTAAATCCCCTAACATTTTGATTTCAGGAGTTCTACCACGGACTTGGGCGGAGAGCGACTTTTTCAGTAAGGCCTTCAGCCTAAACAACCGCTTACAGACTCTTTGTAGGGAGCTTGACGTGGAGTTCCTAAACGCATGGGACAATTTCTATGGAAAAAATGAGCTCTTCCACAGGGACGGATTGCACCTTTCTCCCATCGGGGCAGCCAGACTCGGAAGGCTCCTCAACGAAGCAGTGCGTGTCATCCGAGCAAAAAACGAGTCACGGCCACGTCCCTCCACCCCGCCCGTGTAAATAGACGCCGTGCATCGCAACAAACCCGTAACCGTGATCCCGCAAGTACCACCACCTCTATTACTAAGCCTCTAGATAACTTAAAAATCCTTAGTTTCAATGCGCGTAGCCTAAGAAACAAATTTGATGAACTGAGATGTCTTGCTTTAACAGAAAATTTTGACATAATTGCTATAACCGAAACATTTATCGACACCACAAATATTGATTTAAGTTCCGAATACAACATAGATGGCTACAGACTCTTCAACAAAGATCGTGTAAACCGTAGAGGTGGTGGCGTCGCCCTTTATGTCAAAAGCTATTTGCAACCCACTGACAAAACACCGGGAAACAGTAACGTTGAACATGTACAGCGTCTTAAGGCAGTCACTTAATAACAGCGACTCACTGATATTAGGAGACTTTAACCTCCCCCATATCGACTGGGCGACACTGTCAGGTACAGAAGGCGAGTCACATAGAATGATCGAATTTCTAGAAGAAAATTATCTAAGCCAAATGGTTTCTGAGCCAACTCGACAAAATAATATACTCGACCTTGTTATAACGACCCAAGATAACCTAATCAATAATGTCACGGTAGGAGAACACCTCGGTTCTTGCGATCATAAATTAGTGCGCGTCGACATTAAAGCTCAATCATCAGTGACTGAAAATAAAGTAAAGGTGCCCAATTTCAAAAGAGCTAACTTCGTAGAAATCCGACAAAAACTAACAGAAATACAACTATCAGATGACGGCAACGTAGAGGAAGCCTGGCTAAGCCTTAAAAATCACTTACTCACTCAGCAGAACACATTCGTCCCCTTGTGCGAGAAGCGAATTAACACTAATAAAAGCCCACCGTGGTTTAATAGCGAAATTAAACAATCAGTCAATGAGAGAAAATTGTTTTACAGGTTAAAGAAAGAACAAAGCACGCCCGAAAACATTAGACTTTATAATGATGCCAGGCGACGAGTAAAAAGACTAGTAGGTCAGGCAAAGCGTAGATACGAAGAAAATATTGCAGCCAACTGTAAAAATAATCCGAAATCTTTCTTCAGTTACATAAACAACAGAAAGGCGATCAAAAGTGGTATTGGACCTTTAACAAACACCGACGGTGCACTAGTGACTGACAGCCAACACATTGCAAACCTCTTAAACAATTACTTTTCCTCGGTGTTTAATACTAACAGTCATCCTCTCGCTACCACCAACACTAGTACTATTGTAAATCTCGAGCATGCATTGCCTAATTTTGAAATAACAACCGATGAAGTCCTTAAAGCTCTCCATTCACTTAAAACAAATAAAAGTCCTGGACCTGACAAAGTATATCCAACTCTGCTGAAAGAAACAAAGAGCGAAATACTCTCCTCCCTCACAACCGTATTCAATATGTCCTTGCGACAAGGCATCGTCCCTTCAGATTGGAAAAAGGCTAACGTGACACCGATTTTCAAGAAAGGAGACAAAAAAGTACCAGGTAATTACAGGCCCATTAGTCTAACTTCGGTTGTAGGTAAGCTACTTGAGGGCATAATTAGAGACAAAATTGTGAATTACCTTGAAAGCCACTCATTGATTGGGGACTCACAACATGGCTTCCGAAACAAAAGATCCTGCCTATCAAACCTATTAACCTTTTATAACGACCTCTTCACTGTTTATGACGTAACCAAATCACTGGACGTAGTCTATCTTGATTTCCAGAAAGCGTTTGATAAAGTCCCGCATCATAAATTACTTTACAAATTAAAGCAAATAGGTATTGACGGTCAAGTAAACCAATGGATCGCGAATTGGTTGAGCAACAGACAACAAAGAGTAGTGATTGACGGATTTAACTCAGAGTGGGCGCCTGTCACTAGTGGCGTCCCTCAGGGCTCGGTCCTTGGCCCAGTGCTCTTCATTATTTACATCAACGACGTGGATGTTGGACTCAATAACCGCATTAGTAAATTTGCAGACTCGGTTCTCACTGACGAAAACAGGTAAAGCCTCCAAGAGGATTTGCACAAAATTTCAGCTTGGTCGGATAGATGGGAGATGCCCTTTAACGTAGACAAGTGCCAGGTCCTTCAAGTTGGAACGAGGAATAAGAAGTTCGAATACGAAATGCGCGGCGTTAAACTCAAAAGCGTTCAATGCGTCAAAGACTTGGGGGTCAAAATCGCGTCAAACCTCAAATTCTCACAGCAATGCATCGATGCAGCAAATAAAGCGAACAGAATGATGGGCTTCATTAAAAGAAACTTTGTATTCAAGAATAAAGATGTAATACTCCCGCTCTACAACAGTTTAGTCAGACCCCACTTGGAATATGCGGTACAGTTTTGGTCTCCCCACCATGCAAAGGATATTGCTAAATTAGAAGGTGTTCAGCGTCGGGCAACGAAAATGATCCCTTCCTTGCGCAACAAATCCTACGAAGAAAGGCTTTCTACCCTTAACATGTTCTCTCTTGAGAAACGTCGCCTCCGAGGAAAACTGATCGAATGTTTTAAAATACTTAATGGTTCCACGAATGTAGACAGAACAAAATTGTTTATGATCGATGACACTTTGCGAACGAGGAACAATGGCGTAAAACTCAGATGTAGACAAGTAAATTCAGACTGCACCAAATTTTTCTTCACCAACGTTGTAGTGCGAGAATGGAATAAGCTTCCACCGTCAGTGGTCCAGTGTAACACGATTGACTCCTTCAAAAATAAGCTCGACCGTCACTTCCTTCAACTTAATATCAACTAGAGTAGAAATGCAACGTTTTGGAGTCTTCTGATTAATGTAAAATCACTTAGGTTTAAGGACAGACCACCAAGTCTGGACCATGGGGTCTGTGTGGTCTGATTTTCTATGTAAATCTATGTAAATCTCTCTCTCTCTCTCTCTCTCTCTCTCTCTCTCTCTCTCTCTCTCTCTCTCTCTCTCTCTCTCTCTCTCTCTCTCTCTCTCTCTCTCTCACACACAATAAACCATCAATCAATCAATCTCTCTCTCTCTCTCTCTCTCTCTCTCTCTCTCTCTCTCTCTCTCTCTCTCTCTCTCTCTCTCTCTCTCTCTCTCTCTCTCTCTCTCTCTCTCTCTCTCTCTCTCTCTCTCTCTCTCTCTCTCTCTCTCTCTCTCTCTCTCTCTCTCTCAAAATAAGTGTGTAGTTGTATTAGTCAAGGTTAGACAAGGTCATATCAATTGGCTATAATAATATATTGAAGACGACTCTTGTTTGTTTCGGGAAGGAGAGAGTATAGAGGACGCTGGGACAAAGTGTTTCCCTCAAGTTGATGTTTACAAGTTGATGAAAGTCAAGAGACGAGCAATACTTATCAAAATAAATAAAATGAAACACAAACTAGCCCCCAAAAAACACTAATGACGTTTTATTCATAATTTTGCGCCATTAGAGCGAATGCCGGGAAATCCAATATCCCCTTAAAACACATGAAAACACTTTTGTAAGACAATTCAAACCCGTAAAAACAGTAACCACATTTTCATCAAGTATTCTCCGCCATTAAAACACAATCAAAAAAATAAATAAGGAAATAACACTATGCAGGTCAAAGAAGAAGAAGAGGAAGACAAGATGGCCGCCGACCTCTGCCCCAGCCGAGCCAGTCCACACTTTTTCGCCATTCCAAGCCTTGTGGAGGGTGTGAGGTCTGTTAGGAAGTGACAATCGTTCTCTCAGCCTTTCGACACCACAAGCAGCCGCCGGGAACCCTGCTGGACATACGGGGAAGGCGATCAAGGCTGTGTGTGTGTGGGCAAGTGTTATTATTGTGTGGGGTGGGTGAGGTGACACGTCCCCTGATGTATGCCCCCACACACACACGGGTAGTATTTTCACACAGTTGTAATGGCCGCTGCCACACTCTGCCGTTGGTATCTGTGAGGGCTGAAGGCTACCAGGACAAAATAAGATATCTTTCCTTTGTGTTACTGTTTTCCTTTTTGTCTTTCTTTCCTTAATATTGTTTACTGTATTTCAGGTCCCTGCCTCCCTGATGCCTGGGGGCAGACTCCTGGCTGGTGGCTGTCCTCCTCTCACCTCCTGCCTCCACATGTCTTCTCAAAGGTACTAATTCTTGGGATAATACTCACAAAGCGTAGCCTCCTGCCTGGCAGTCCAGCCGCTGCTGCAAGAAATACCTCCTTGCAGAAATGTCGCATGTACTTTTGGGGGTCCAGGGGAAGCGCAGCCCACAGAGTTATATACATAGAGGGCTCCCAGAGCCTGGACTTTGAAGCAATTGGCGGCCATCTTAAGGTGACGGATGGCGAGACAGAAATCTAACATGACATAGTTATGTCTGCTATTATCAGGTTAGCAGCGCCTCGGCGATCCTCTGTCAGATAGACTTGTTATTTTCTTGTCCATTTTTTACCCCTGATTATTGTTACATTGGTACATGTCATACACCATCAGAATCGAATAGATGTGCTGAATTTGAAACCGTAAATGAAACTAATGCAATAAAAAGTATAATGATGACAAGGAGTTGAAGCAAAAAAGGCGAACAAAAATGTTTATACACTATTTTTCTCATTATTTTATTGTGGGTGTTTACCTGAGTGCCATACATTTGTGACCATGATATGCAGCAATGTCTCATCAACACAATGATTGGCTCAGTTTTCCAAAATATCATAATGGTGGCTCGCTAATAGTGGTTAAGTGTGAACATGTGGAACCATGGAAAGGTCGCCAGTCCGTCACCCTATGGCGGCCGACCACAGAGTAACAGGCAGGAACAGTGGCCTCACCTCTCACCGTGGCAAGAGAATGGAGCTGAACCCTCTAGTATATAACTCTGTGGCGCAGGCCCCTGTTAGAGGTTAGGTTATGTAAAGTTGTGTTGTAATAGTTTAAATCTGCTCCCCCACCCAAAACCCCTGATATCCCACTCGTCCCCCAAGTTGAACCTCTGCAAGCAAGCATGTGGCTGCAGCAGCAGGTGCACAAAAGGCATTGAAAAGTCAGTCATTTAGTCATTTCCAGAGAAAAATAGTCTCCATGATAAACAGCAGCATATTTTGTCCAGAAATAAACAGTCAGCATCTCAAAACTAATAGATAGGCTTCCCTCTCGTGAATATTCCCCGGTATTTGTTCTGGCTTACCATTATTTTTAAGCAGTGTTAACCCAGCAGCTGTGGCGATCATGTTTCTTAAAGACCCCTCTCAGTGAATTAATGACAAAAAATCATCACGCACACAAACCATTATATTATATGTATCAATGCATTGGTGATCAAACGCATACGTATATATTATGGGGGTTTATGTCATGGGAAGAATTTTGCCCGTCGCTGGTACGCGGTAAAGCCACCTATTTGGCCCGTCGCTGCTACCAGGTTAATTGTAGGAGGAAATAGCTGTTGAAACCCTTGCTATCATAATACACTAAATGCTTTCAACACATTTAGTCTTGATCAACACTGCCGTGGGTGATGTGTCTATTGTGGGCTGTTTTTTGAAGGTGCGCTGACTTGGTTTTGTTGATCTTCTTAAATCATTTCTCATGACTGGGTTTTTGACATGTTGGCTGTGAGAATATGACACTTGTAACTAACTAATGTGGCCTCAGAGATGAAATTGTGGAGCCAAACTGGACACCTAACTTAGCCCTAATAAGTTTTCGTTTCTGTGCTCATTTGTAAAGTCGTGTCTCGCTGGCTTGAGTCAGATTTTTATCACGCCAAAATATTTTGTTTCTTAGGTATTTTCCTCCCTAAACCTTGCATTTATCATTATGCATAGTATAGCAATGACTTTGTTATTTGTTGTAGTTTTTATGAATCATTAATAAATAATATTAATGCCTCGGAGCATCTATGGACATGGAATAAAGTGTGCATAAACAATTTTTTACTCAACTTATGTTCCTGCCTCCATAAATAAACATTTTGTAAGCCAACTTTTCAAGGCAGCAGAAGCATTTATAACAGCAGAATCTCATCAGGATCCTTATGCTTCCTTCACATTTCCAGTACCACAATTAGCACCATGAATCATTTGTGCGATATTGAAAGGCCTCCGTGCCATTATGTACTTAAAAAAATATATGATACTGACAGTAAAGAGAATAAAATAAGAATTACTCTCCATCCAGTCAGTGTATTGCACTGTATAACACTGTTATCACTATTGTGTGGTCGGCCGTGTGGCCGCGACCAGCACCACAAAGGTTTACAGCCCACAGCAGCCAGACGCTCCATCTGACTCATGAGTGAGGGAGACAAAAACTGCCTTTCTTTATGCCTCGCCGCGCAGGTGGAGAGGGCTGCTAATTACCTAATTTGGGAGAGTGAGGAAACTTACACTCAACCAAAAAATGATGCCATTGCACAGTGGGCCAGCATGTGGACAAAATTCTAATTTTGACTTTTCCCAATCACTCTAAAAGTCATAAAAATAAAAAATACACATGTCAGAGACAATGGAATGCTATGTTACAGGTAGCATGCCATTCAACTCATATACAGGTTGAAACATGATCCAACGTGTGCTGTGGAAAGGGGACGGCTTTCGCCAGCAAAGACTAGTCATTGTTTCTTTAGCTACTGTTCGTGACAGGGTGTTGTTGGCATTATCCATTCTTTAACACTTCTTTTATGTGCACATTTACATATGCTGAGGTGCTTGTTTAATATAAGTGGGTTCTATAAGTGGGTTATAAATATTCTGAGAAAAAAATATTGAGAAGTTAAAATACTGTCATGTATGTAAAGGTTCTTTAGAGGGGACAAAAAATTGCAAAGCTTTGCAAAGATTGGCACTGGTGTCAAATGTTAGGCAGTTCTGTCGTAAATAATATCACAAGATATTTTTTGCTACTGGCTGTGACTTTTACATAGTACATAGAGAACAGTTGGTGACGTCTGTGTTTCATGCCGTGCCACGCGGGCGCTGCGCCAAGTAAAAAAAAAGTCACCCTTTACCTTTATTTTTCTGTTACACGCTAAAAAAAACTAAATGTTACGTTTAAAAGCATTAATATGATATTTTCTTTTTCAGATATCCAATATTTTCTAGAACAGAAATGAGTATTGATAATGAATATCTATTTAATGAATAAATAAAGACTGGGTATACACATAGTTTCAGTGATGGAAAATTACATGGTTTCTTACTTGGAAAGATCAAAGACATTGTAAGTGATAACACTATAGCAGAAAATGTTGTGACTAACTTTCTTAAGGATTTGAAAATCAGGTGTAAACGAGCTAGCAGAAACCTAAATTATATGTTGAGTAGGAACAAAGACTGGCTGGCCACCAAAGTGTATCAAAGCACACCTGATGAAACACGTGCAAAATGCCGAGGAAGACCCAGGCCTGAAAGTTTTCAAGACTCGTCAGAAAAAAACAAAGAGAAGAAAAACTGAAGAGCTCACAAACACAACTCCCCAGAGGCTTGTATTTTCAACATCCAGAGTTCTCAGAATGAATGGACAGCCACAGTTGGCGAAGTCGTTAGCCCAAGTTAACTTTGAAAGCCCATCAACTTCATCATATAACACTGAATGGTCCTTTTCTCCAAGTGAAGCATTGTCATTGATCTTAGACCGTGGTCTTTCAAAGAGAAGCTACCAAAATCTGAGAAACAGTGCACTGGAAAAGAAATAAAAAATCTTTCCCTCCTACAACAATGTTCGATTGGCCAAAGAAGACTGCTTACCTTCTCCTCCCGAAGAATGGCTAGTTACTGACGGTTCTGCTGAAGTTACCTTGCAAGACCTTTTGGACCATACAACAAGGAGAATATTTGAGCGAGTTGGGGTCAATCACGAGGTTAATGAATATAGGTTAATTTGCAAGATGGGACTTGATGGCACAACTGGCCTGAGCATTTACAAGCAGACACGGAGTGATAACCAAGAACAAAATGTTGTGTCTGAATCCTGTTTCTTTGTCACTTGTTTGGTGCCTCTACAACTTAGTGGAGAAACAGAAGCCAATGAGAAAGTCCTTGTATGGAAGAATAATAAACCTTCATCACCATTTTATTGTAGACCTACACGATTCAAGTTTGTCAAGGAAACCTCAGAAGTTTTAGTTGAGGAAGAGAAATACCTAAGAGAAGCAATATGTCAACTTAGACCAACACAAATAAATAATGGCGCAAGTGTCATTCATGAGGTGAACTTGACAATGATTGATGGAAAAGTGGCATCCTCTTTATCACTCGCCAACTCAGTGCAATGTTGTCCTCTGTGCGGGGCATCTCCAAAGCAAATGAATGGCATAGAAAATGTCTCAGAGTGGTCTATGTTCAAGGATGGAATGACATGGATTATCAACTTTACATGCCTGGATAAGAACTATGGAATGCTGCTTACATCTATCCTACAAGTTACCTGTAAAGAAATGGCAAGGAAGAACACAAGAAGAAAAGGAAGCAGTTCAAAAGCAGAAATCTAAAATACAGAAAGCCTTTCGTTGTCAAACAGGATTAGTTGTCGACATGCCAAAACAATCTGGCTCTGGTACATCAAATGATGGAAATACTGCAAGAAGATTTTCCAACTTGTTGAAATATCAAGTGGAATCCTCGGACTCAAAGTCGAATTACTGAAGAACTTGCACATTATCTTGTGTACTCTATCATCTGGACTCGGTATCAACATTCATTCATTCATTCATTTCATGGACGCCTGCTCCTAGGAGCTCCCACCAGGGGATGTACACGCCAGAAGAGCTTCCATCTTTCTCTATCCAGACACTCCCTCCTTGCCTGCTCAAAGTTTCTCAAAGATCTTTCCCCCCTCTCCCTAACGTACTCTTGCACCCTATCCCTCCATTTCACTGGAGGTCGTCCTCTAGCATTCCCTCCCTCTATCTCACTCACATACACCCTTCTGGTCATCTTACTCTCCTCCATTCGCTCCATGTGGCCAAATCACTTTAAGGTCTGTCGCTTCACTTCTTCCACCATTCCACACTTCTTCCCTTCACCCCTGTGACACATTCCAAAATGTTCATACACACTTTCATTACTCATTCCCTCCATTCTACTCACACCACAAGCACTCCTCAAATAACTCATTTCCACTGCCTGCACTCTAGACCTCTGACTTTCATTCCAGGCCCACATTTCACTTGCATATGTGAGGGTTGGTACTATTACTGTATTTCTCAAATCCCTCTTTACCTCCATGCTCACACTTCTGCCATTCATGATTCGTCCCAAAGACCCTACCACCCTTCTTCCTTGCAATGCCGTTTCTCTTATCTCTCCCACCATACCACCATGCTTACACATAACTGATCCAAGGTACTTAAACTCATTGACCTCCTCCATTTCTTCACCATTCAGAATTATTTTGCATTCTTTTTCACATTCAATTCCCACTCTATGTGGGCATACAAAATCTACAACCTCACTTCTACTTCGCTCACAAACCATCACTTTACTTTTGTTGACATTTACTTTCAGCTTTCTCCTGTTACAGACACTATCAAAAACACTGACCAAATTTTGTAGGTCACTTTCATTTTCTGCAATGAGCACCGTGTCATCAGCAAACAGTATCGAATTCAGCACCCACTTCCTTCCCTCATCGAACAGTCTTACTCCAACTTCTCCAACTTTGGCCTTAATTTCTCTAATGACACCATCCATATAAATATTGAATAACCATGGTGACATGACGCACCCTTGTCTTAAGCCCACTTTTATCTCAAAATGTTCACTTGTTTCTCCAGTAATTTTGACACATGCAGATGCATCCTCATAGAAAGACTTTATTGCACTAAGCAGTTCTCCTCCCACACCATAAATCTTTAAAACATCCCACAATGCAATCCAATCGACTCTGTCATAAGCTTTTTCCAAATCCATGAAGGCAGCGTATAGTTTCTTTCCTTTTGCTATTATTTTTTCTACTACCATCCTGAAGGCAAATATCTGATCCACACATCCCCTTCCTGAAGCCTCCTTTTTCTTCACTGATTTTCTCTTCTGTAAGTCTTTGCACCATATCCATCACACATTCATCACCCACTTTAGCATTCATATCTCCCATCATAATAAGTTTCCTTTCTTTCTCAAAACTCTTCAAACATGCATTCACTTCCTCCCAAAAAGCTTCCCTTTCTCTCAGTCCTTTTTTACTTTTCACATTTACTGGTGCATAAATACACACCCATGCATACTTTTCTAAACCTACTTTTCCTTTCAGCCACACAATTCCTGATCCCTTCCAACCATAATCAGTCACACCATTCCACACTCTTTCAGACATCACAATAGCACATCCTTCCTTACGCCTGCCTCTATACTTCTCATCTATCCCCGTCCATACAACCCCCCCAGGCACACCCTCCCACGTACCCTCTCTACCATCACTCACACCAGTTCCTCGAATATGTGTTTCACTCACTCCCAACACATCCACTCTACCATTTACAAAATTTTCAATCATCACTCTCCTCTTTTCCTCACCACCTAAACCATTCACATTTATAGACAACTATAAATAGAATATAATGTGAAGGAATGACAGTAAAAATGAGCCAGTTCTTCATAAGAAAATATAATACATTAAATCACTTGATCGTGAGCGTCTACCCGGCCTGAACCCATCACATGTGCAGCGTGCCACTTTGCATCCCTGGCCCAGACACCACGGCAGCTCAGCCTCTGTATTATAGTAGGATACATCCAGTGAAGCAAAGCAACACACACACACACACACACACACACACACACACACACACACACACACACACACACACACACACACACACACACACACACAGAGAGAGGCAGTATTGCAGGCTTAGGAAACGTGGCAGCAGTGTTCACTCCACCAAAGCCGCCAGCTAAAAGATGTCACCATAATACCTATTCTACCGACACAATAAATTCAGAACTAGTAGTGGGGGAAAAGTTGCTGCTAAATGAGTCTTTTTAATGGGGAGGAACTAATTACAAGCTTTGGGTTATTACTGCAACTTGTTTCCAGTGTCTAATTAAACATTAAATCAGTAATATAAATGTCTGGATATTGCCCTGAGTCTCAACAACTTGTTCGGGATAAAGGCTCGTAGTATAAGACATTTCCCCGCCCAAGAACACATACTTGACAAGACTTTCCTAGGAGTCCTTGGCATTTCCAGGGGTAGTTTTGTGACCCTGGTGGGAGTGTGACCCTTCATCTGTATCATGAACCTGAAGAAACACAGATTTGAAAAGGCTTTCCTAGGAGTTGTGGGCATTTCCAGGGGTAGTTTTATGACCCTGGTGGTAGTTTGACCCTTCTTTTGTACCATGAACCTGAAGAAACACAGATTTGAAAAGGCTTTCCTAGGAGTTGTGGGCATTTCCAGGGGTAGTTTTGTGACCCTGGTGGTAGTGTGACTCTTCTTCTGTATCATGAACCTGAAGAAACACAGATTTGAAAAGGCTTTCCTAGGAGTTGTGGGCATTTCCAGGGGTAGTTTTGTTACCCTGGTGGGAGTGTGACCCTTCTTCTGTACCATGAACCTGAAGAAACACAGATTTGAAAAGGCTTTCCTAGGAGTTATGGGAATTTCCAGGGGTAGTTTTGTGACCCTGGTGGGAGTGTGACCCTTCATCTGTATCATGAACCTGAAGAAACACAGATTTGAAAAGGCTTTCCTAGGAGTTGTGGGCATTTCCAGGGGTAGTTTTGTTACCCTGGTGGGAGTGTGACCCTTCTTCTGTACCATGAACCTGAAGAAACACAGATTTGAAAAGGCTTTCCTAGGAGTTGTGGGCATTTCCAGGGGTAGTTTTATGACCCTGGTGGTAGTTTGACCCTTCTTTTGTACCATGAACCTGAAGAAACACAGATTTGAAAAGGCTTTCCTAGGAGTTGTGGGCATTTCCAGGGGTAGTTTTGTGACCCTGGTGGTAGTGTGACTCTTCTTCTGTATCATGAACCTGAAGAAACACAGATTTGAAAAGGCTTTCCTAGGAGTTGTGGGCATTTCCAGGGGTAGTTTTGTTACCCTGGTGGGAGTGTGACCCTTCTTCTGTACCATGAACCTGAAGAAACACAGATTTGAAAAGGCTTTCCTAGGAGTTATGGGAATTTCCAGGGGTAGTTTTGTGACCCTGGTGGGAGTGTGACCCTTCTTCTGTATCATGAACCTGGAGAAACACAGATTTGAAAAGGCTTTCCTAGGAGTTGTGGGCATTTCCAGGGGTAGTTTTATAACCCTGGTGGTAGTTTGACCCTTCCATGAATCTAAAGAAACACTCATTGGATCCTGACTGACCCACTCTTTGACCTTTAGAAATAGCTGATGTGATTAGCCGAAGTGTCTTATAATGCCAACCAGTTTCCTTCCTTTCTCTTTTTCTGCTGTCCTTTCCTTTGGTTTTATTTCTTTCCCTAATATTTTTTATTTTTCAGGTCCCTGCTTTCCCCTGACGGTGGTGGTCTCCTTGCTCCCGGGTGGTTGTCTTCACATTTTTCTGCCTCCGCCTCCACAGTGCTTCCCAAAGGTATTTGTTCTGGCTTATCATTATTCCTAAGGGTCTTAGTTGTAGGAGGAAATATCTATTGAAACCACTGCTCTTGTCATACACTTGATGTTTTAACCCCTCCACTGCGATTGTCAGGGATTTTGCCTTCACTGATAGCCTGATAACCTATACTCCCACGTTTTTCTCTGGCTCTGTGGTGGATAGTGGAGTGTTTCCCATGTGGTATTGGTGTGCTGGACATCCACTCCCAAGGTGCAGAACTCTACATTTTTCTTCATTGAATTGTAGCAGACACTTTTTGCTCCATTCCTGTAGCTTGGTGAGGTCTTCTTGGAGGAAATCCACAGTCAAAGGGTTGATGGGCTCTTGCAAAACTAATGTGACCATGGAGACCATCATAGTTTATTTATCTCCGCAGGTTCCCCAAACACCACGACAGGCCAGCTGAGAAACAGAGCCTGGAGACACCCTCTTCCTCGGGGACCTTTCCTCATGGCACCCTAACCTCCCTCCAAGAGACTCCCTCCCCACCCAACAACCCATCCCTCCCTCCTCCCCTCAGTGCCAGGCACATTCTCCCCTCCCAAAGTCTCCCGTCCCATCCCAACAACCCATCCATATTCTTCACTTGGTGGGCAATGCTTGGCTGCTTGCCTTCTGAGACCTTCCTCATGTACTTGGCAATATAGCCGTAGTGTTAAGGGAGAAAATTTTGATTAAACAGTGCGTGAGCTCAAAAGGTGAAACTAGCCAGCAAGGGATGATCCCTGTGGTGCGTCAAGAGACACGAAGAGGTGTACTACTGGCAAAAGTGTAGTAAGCACGACTTACCTGGCTTCCTCTGTGTTCGTACAGGCCTCCCAACATGGAGCTTGATCTCTGTAGGAAGCCTCGTGGTGACCACGACACACACAAAGGACCTCAAATCATCTGTAGGGTTCTTAATTATATCTCCTTATGGGTCTGGCAAGGACCCTCAGTGTACACAAAGGTTAACTGATAAGGTGTGTACAACTATGCACAACTTTATTACAACCAAAGAACAGAAAACTCCACCACACACACGCAAACTGACCTAGCGCGTCTCCGTGCACCTACAGAACCTAATCTGACCTGGCTACACTAACAATACACGGTATACTTAGCTTGGTGCGGAGGAAGGATGAGATGACGTGCAGCTGGCCCTCCTGCTGAGACTCTTCAAATCCATACATTATTATATATTATATATATATATATATATATATATATAGATAGATAGATAGATAGATAGATAGATAGATAGATAGATAGATAGATAGATAGATAGATATATGCATGTTTATCAATTACCTTGAATCTCTTCCAAGTGGCTGGGTCCATTTGTTTCCCCTCATGAAACACGAGTTCAGAGTCACTCTTGATGGCTGCTGTTTCATGAGCCATGTTTCAGCAGCCATATTCTTCACTTGGTGGGCAGTGCTTGGCCACTTGCCTTCTGTGACCTTCCTCATGTACGTACTTGGCAATGAAGCCATAGTTCTTCATGATACACATTTCCCTGTGTGTGAGACCACCAGAGGGCTTGTTTTTTTTCCTCCCGACTCTATCTCTCAGAGTTGATCTTGGTTTGCAGATGCACAGCTGTTCAGCCTTTACTTGAAAGGCTCTTGCTTTTTATTTTGGTTTTTGAAGTCAGCCTTCTCACTGTTGTATAAGAATTCATTCTCCTTATGCCAATCCGCAAGATCTTTCTCTTCTTCAGCTCCAAGTGTGAGAGCTGCGGCTGAACTTCTTTGTTTCCTGTGAACCTGCTCCTTGTGTCTTGTTGCTGTATGTTCTCCTCCCTTCAAACGAGTCCTGAAGGGGAAGAAATCCGCTTTGGGATTTTTTTTTCTACAGCAAAGGAAACGGCTCAAGGGCAAAAAAAGGAGATAGTAATGAAAGAAAGTCCACAACTCACTGCCCCTATAGAAAAGCGTTGAGAGGGGTGGCCAAAAGAGAGGTCAATTTCGGGAGGAGAGGTGTCCCGATAACCTCCTCTTGAAAGAGTTCAAGTCATAGGCAGGAGGAAATACAGATGAAGGAAGATTGTCCCAGAGATTACCAGTGTGAGGGATGAAAGAGTGACGATGCTGGTTAACTCGTGCGTAAGGGGTTTGGACAGTAAAAGGATGAGCTTGAGTAGAAAGTCGAGTGTGGTGAGGGCGCGGGAGGGGGAGGCATGCAGTAAGCAAGTTCAGAAGAGCAGTCAGCCACATATTCCCCCCCCAGAGTCTCCCGTCCCATCCCAACAACCCATCCCTCCCTCCTCCCCTCAGTGCCAGCCACATTCTCCCCTCCCAGAGTTTCCCGTCCCATCCCAACAACCCATCCCTCCCTCCTCCCCTCAGTGCCAGCCACATTCTCCCCTCCCAGAGTTTCCCGTCCCATCCCTCCCTCCCTCCCTCCCTCCCCTCAGTGCCAGCACATTCTCCCCTCCCAAAGCCTCCCGTCCCATCCCAACAACCCATCCCTCCCTCCTCTCCTCTGCAGTCCACCTCCAGTCAGCCTGATCATCCCTGGGGAGCCTGACTGCTCCATCATCTTCAGTCACCCAGGATGTGAAGAACAAACTACAGGTGAGACCAAAAGTTGAGCCTCGGCTAAAATTATCCTGAAATGACATCCCCTAATCTTTGACAACACTCAGCTGTCACCTTCTTCAACACTAAACATCCTTAACTGGAAACTTCACATCTCTTTCACTAAATCAGCTTCCTCGAGGATGGGTGTTCTGTATCGTCTCCGCCAGTTCCACTCCCTTACACAGTTGCTATCCATATACAGGGGCCTTGTCCGCCCTCATATGGAGTATGGATCTCATGTGTGGGGAGGCTCCACTCACACAGCTCTCTTGGACAGAGTGGAGTCTAAGGCTCTTCGTCTCATCTACTCCCCTCTCACTGATAGTCTTCTACCTCTTAAATTCTGCCGTCATGTTGCTTTTCTATCTTCTATCAATATTTTCATGCTGACTGCTCTTCTGAACTTGCTAACTGCATGCCTCCCCCCATCCTATGGCCCCACTCCACTCGACTTTCTATTCTAGCTCATCCGTTTACTGTCCAAACCAGCATCTTCATTCTTTCATCCCTCACGCTGGTAAACTCTGGAACAATCTTCCTTCATCTGTATTTCCTCCTGCCTATGACTTGAACTCTTTCAAGAGGAGGGTATCAGGACACCTCTCCTCCCAAAATTGACCTATCTTGGCCACTCCTCTGAATGCTTTTCTATAGGAGCAGTGACTTGCAGGCTTTCTTTCACTATTGTTTCCTTTTTTTTTGCCCACACACACACACACACCACACACACACATGCACACACACCACACACACACACACACACACACACATGCACACACACACACACACACACACACACACACACTGTTCATTACTTTTACTGTCATCTGCTTTCTGTACACACACCATTTCCCATGTTGAAATATTTTAAAGAGAAAAAGATATGTAAGTGTTGTTGGGTGATCAAAACTATGGAAAGCTTGTGCCCTAGAGCAGGGGTCGGCAACCTCCAACCCACGGGCCAGAGACGGAACTCATGGTCCGTCACCCTGCTTGATATGTGTATAACAATCTGGCCCGCAACTTTGTGTGATGAGGAGCAGAAGGCAAGGTACCGCACCTCTTCTTCCGTGAACTTGTACTCCCTTCTCTCAAATACATTAAGCATGTAAAACGCATCGTTGCCATGTTTGGTAATGTTGTGAACAACTCTTTTCAAAAATGGAATATACAAAGTCTCACATACACTCCCAGCTGAGTGACCACCTCATCAATCAATCCAGACATTGAGTCACTTCTCCGTGGCACCAACCATCCCACTAATATGATAAAACTGTTGTCTGCACTCTGATGTGCATGGTTTTCAATAAATTTCTTGTAATCTAGCCACTGTGTGCCTGATAATTATCTATAAAGTTTTTGTACAGTCACTTTTGGGTTCTCCTTGGCACTCCAGTGCACCTAGCTGTTGTCTCTGCCCCTGCCTGGCACTGTGAAGCTTGCCGACCCCTGCCCTAGAGGATTGTGTGTGTGTGTGTGTGTGTGTGTGTGTGTGTGTGTGTGTGTGTGAGAGAGAGAGAGAGAGAGAGAGAGAGAGAGAGTTTTCAGGAGTAGACTAACCATAGTTTTTGTATATAGTGAGATAATCTACTCAACCAAGATGGTTCATAATGGAAGACTAATGCAATAGAGTGTCACTGACTGCTATATGTAAGTGCCAAGTGATGTAGGGTATTAATATAGCTGTGACGTTTAGTGTAACATGGTGTGAAGGGTGTGGCTGGACGGTATGTGGGCTCTGGTGTGGCTGGGTGCGCTATGTGGTTTGATGTTCTTGGCTGTGATGGGGGATGTGGTGTGATGTGTGGTGTGCTAGGATCTATTATGAGGTGTGGTGTGATGTTGCTGGTGTGGCTTATCATGATCTGATATGGGGTGTGGTGTGGCTTGACTGGGTGGTGTAGATATGGGGTGTGGTGTGGCTGGGTGTGATGCAGTGTGGTGTGGTTTATCATGGTCTGATATGGGGTGTGGTGTGGCTTGACTGGGTGGTGTAGATATGGGGTGTGGTGTGGCTGGGTGTGATATGCAGTGTGGTGTGGTTTATCATGATCTGATATGGGGTGTGGTGTGGCTTGACTGGGTGGTGTAGATATGGGGTGTGGTGTGGCTGGGTGTGATGCAGTGTATTGTAGTTTATCATGGTCTGATATGGGGTGTGGTGTGGCTGGGTGTGGTTTATCACGGTCTGATATGGGGTGTGGTGTGGCTTGACTGGGTGGTGTAGATATGGGGTGTGGTGTGGCTGGGTGTGATTTATCACGGTCTGATATGGGGTGTGGTGTGGCTTGACTGGGTGGTGTAGATATGGGGTGTGGTGTGACTGGGTGTGATTTATTACGGTCTGATATGGGGTGTGGTGTGGCTTGACTGGGTGGTGTAGATATGGGGTGTGGTGTGGCTTGACTGGGTGGTGTAGATATGGGGTGTGGTGTGGCTTGACTGGGTGGTGTAGATATGGGGTGTGGTGTGGCTTGACTGGGTGGTGTAGATATGGGGTGTGGTGTGGCTGGGT
Organism: Eriocheir sinensis; assembly: GCF_024679095.1. Lineage (NCBI taxonomy): Eukaryota > Metazoa > Arthropoda > Malacostraca > Decapoda > Varunidae > Eriocheir > Eriocheir sinensis. The sequence goes on along the minus strand of NW_026110353.1, from coordinate 89,410 downwards.
GTGATGCAGTGTATTGTGGTTTATCACGGTCTGATATGGGGTGTGGTGTTGTCAGGACCCAGAAAACGAGGAAACAGAGGAGTGAGATATACAACTGTGTAAACACCTGACAGGACAAACACTAACAAAAAGGGTGACATATATATAAGTGTAAACATCTCAAATACAAAAGAGGGGAAACAACGAGGGTAAAGGAAAACAGATACCCAGAGAGGAAAGGCAGGTATACAACTGTGTAGACATCTGACAGGACAAACACTAACAAAAAAAGTGACATATATAACAGTGTAAGCATCTCAAGTACCAAAGAGGGGAAACAACGAGGGTAAAGGAAAACAGATACCCAGACTCAGGTACAGAAAACAGATGCCCAGTGGGCGTGGTCAGAAAGTGTGAACAACCATTGAAAAAGACTCTGACCCGTGACGTCAGTCGTGGCGACATGTTATGAGCCAATAATTTAACAGAAATATCACTGAGGGAGTGTCTTAAGACTGTCTTAAGACTGACTCACGAATAGCAGGAGAAGTAAAACAATACAACATAATGAGCGAGCAGATGGGTGTGACAGGAAGTATTGGCCATTGGTTATGTAGAAAATTAAGGGCGTGTCAAGGATGTAAGTCCGCCTAAAGCAAAGAAAAATGTGGCCTAGAAATCAGTAGTATGAGTAGACCGAGCTTGGTTCTCGCCTCAAGCAGACCTGCTACTCACTCAGCCGAGGATGGCTGTTTTGATCTTAAGCGTGAGTAGAAATTCGAGAATCTAAGGGAAACCGACTGTATTGTCCTGGAGATTATAATGTAGGAGATGTGAAGTAGGATTGTGAGTGGGACAGGATTGTGATTATTTGTTTGCGATGTAAAGCAAAGGTAAAACCACTGGGTGTGGTAAAATAATGTGTTTCCATGACTTGTAGTAGATTATACTATAGGAATGTGTTATTAGGATTTTGTGAAGAGAGTACATAATGATTGTGATGTAAGCAGAGAGATACAAACCACTGCTTGTGGAACGACGAGTGTTATTATTATTGGCAACAACTGAGCACATATTGTAGTATTATGTTTAAGACATGTCGTTTGTCATATGTTGCATCCATTGCTGAATATGCCAGTGTTATGATCGTCTGAGCATAGAATATTGCGTAAGGCAATTACTTTCATTTAATTTTAAATAAATGTATATTTACTTTTTCCCTTGTTTATCCCCGAACACCAGTCTCCAATAACAACTTAAGCCGGATCACGCTACCAGGGATACGAGACGGTGAGATCATTTATGGAGTAATTAATGAGTGATAAAAGAGTTGATTTAATACAAGAAAAGAAGGGTCTAAAACTGGCGGCAGCGGTATAGGGATAAATAGGGACATGTGCTTACAGTGCTTTTGTTTAATTTACTCTGACGAGAAAACGCCTCTTATTCTCATTAAGCTTTGCTCGTTTTAAGTGGCGGAAATAATAGTGACGATTTAATTATATAATTAATGCTTCTTCCGGAGGACATGGACTTTGACGATATGGTAATGGAAACTCTGGCCAACCACTGTTGTTCTGTAGTGCAATGGGTAGCACACGCGACTCAACCGAGAATTCATGAGTTCCTTCCCGGGCGGAGTGGAGAGGGATGGGCAGTCTCTCTCCACCCGCGCCGCGATCCATTCATCAGTGAGAGGGTGTCAGGTGACAGGCAGCGGCAGAGTCCTGCCTCTCAGGTTTGTTTGTATTAGGATTGTTACCCCAGGATGGAGGGGAGCACGGGGCTCTACGCCTCACAGGGTGGTGGTGTTCCGCGGCGGGCATGCAGCCATAGAGTGACTTTATAAAGGCCTAACCCGCGTCCCCCAGGTAGGAAGTGTAGAGTATGATCTAGAAAAAATGTGAAATACTAAGAAAAGTGTGAGGTATGGATAAAAAGTCATGAATAAAAAAATAAAAAAATGAAGCATATAGACAATAGTGTGAAGTATTAAGATAAATGTGTGAAGAAAGAGAATCAGAGGAAGAGGAGGCCAGGGTAGTGCCCCCCTCAGTTATCTACTACAAATAACATTAAATAAATAAATGAATAATAAATAAATAAATAAATATGCACACTTGCAGTGGAAAAAACGGAAAATGAGCGAAGAACAAAACAGGGAGTAACCTTTAATATAATAAGATGAAGGCTATAACGAAGAAGGGAGTAACCTTTAATATAATAAGATGAAGGCTATAACGAACAAGGGAGTAACCTTTAATATAATAAGATGAAGGCTATAACGAACAAGGGAGTAACCTTTAATATAATAAGATGAAGGCTATAACGAATAAGGGAGTAACCTTTAATATAATAAGATGAAGGCTATAACGAACAAGGGAGTAACCTTTAATATAATAAGATGAAGGCTATAACGAAGAAGGGAGTAACCTTTAATATAATAAGATGAAGGCTATAACGAACAAGGGAGTAACCTTTAATATAATAAGATGAAGGCTATAACGAACAAGGGAGTAACCTTTAATATAATAAGATGAAGGCTATAACGAACAGGGAGTAACCTTTAATATAATAAGATGAAGGCTATAACGAACAAGGGAGTAACCTTTAATATAATAAGATGAAGGCTATAACGAACAAGGGAGTAACCTTTAATATAATAAGATGAAGGCTATAACGAACAAGGGAGTAACCTTTAATATAATAAGATGAAGGCTATAACGAACAAGGGAGTAACCTTTAATATAATAAGATGAAGGCTATAACGAACAAGGGAGTAACCTTTAATATAATAAGATGAAGGCTATAACGAACAAGGGAGTAACCGCCTCACATAAATATAAGGAAAAGAAGGCTATAACGAACAAGGGAGTAACCTTTAATATAATAAGATGAAGGCTATAACGAACAAGGGAGTAACCGCCTCACATAAATATAAGGAAAAGAAGGCTATAACGAACAAGGGAGTGACCTTAAAAATAATGAAAAGAAGGCTATAATCAACATGACTCAAGAGTAACTTTGTTAGGCAGATCGCACTACTCATGATAACACATATGCAAAAGTGGCAGCACTCCTAGAAACAGGAGCGTGTGTGAGTTTTTAACGGATGAATTTATTAAAGAATTAGGGCTCGCAGTAAATAACTGTGAAGCGAAACCCGTGAATATTGTCTCTGTGCAAAGATACCATATTGAAAATGACGGTAAAAGACAAGTTAATATGGAAGGAAAAAGTAGTTTCCAAGACTTATTGATAACACGCGATGTAGATTTGCCAACTCATATTATGTTGAGTACTGATTTGTCGTGTAGCACGAGATTATTTTGAAAACATTGCAACTAAATGAGGAACAAAAGAACGAAGCTTAAAACTGATAATAGAAGGGGAAACCATACAATTATGCCAGGAAAAATATGTCTTATATCTAGAGGTGAAGGATCTTAGCTAAATGTAGATGGAAAGGAAGAAGGTCTCACTGAAAATAAGGCCGTACGTTGCCAAGCAGCGGAACCTTTGCAACTGCATGCATCTGTTGCAGGTTACATAACGCTAGTGACGCAACTACAGGCAAGTGAAGCTTTATTTGAGCCTTGTGTTAGTACTCCTCAGGCTAGAGTCTTGTGCTCAGGGATAGTTAAGTTAACCCCTTCATCTGACAATCAAAGATCTTATGTCACTGTGCCGTATTTGAATATTGAAAGTGAGTGTAAAGATAGATGATAATACAACGTTAGGATCTGTGAAGCCTGTCACTCATGAGCTATACGCTGATCTGCCACAAGTATCTAGTGTATAGACCGCTGACACAGCTAAAACAGACTTGAAGCCCGCAGAGCTTGAAGCAAGGAAGAAAAGCCTCTATCAAATTGTTGACGCTAAATTCCCAAGTGAAAAGAGAGAATTAGATTTTAAAGTCCTTAATAGATAAATATATAACAGTGTTTTCCACAGAACAAGAACCATTAACAGCAACGCTCTATTTTTTTAAGCACCATCAAGCAAAACACTGATGAAGTAGTGTACAGGCGTTCATATAACATTCCTATCAGTTATCATGACAGAGTAAATAAACAACTTATATCGCTCCAGCAACAGGGTGTGATTCGCCCTTCGCGATCACCCTATAATGCCCCACTTATCCCAGTGCAAAAAAACATGGAGTACTACGACTTTGTCTGGACTTCCGGGCACTTAATAAAACACTACGGGACGACCGGTACCCACTCCCTAATATAATTACCATACTCAATCAATTGGGAGATAGTAAGTTTTTTTTCATGCCTAGACTTGAAACAGGGTTACCATCAAATCCCCCAAGATGAAATCAGCAGAGAGAAGATGGCATTTTCTTCTCCAGCAGGACATTGGGAATTTACTTCCCTCCCCTTTGGCCTTAAAACAGCCCCGTCCTGCTGCAAGAAAATAATAAACACTGTCCTTACAGGACTATTAAGCAACAAGGTTCAGGTGTACCTTGATGACATAATTATCCTGGGCGATATATTTTCTAATCACGCAGATAACTTAGAACAAATTCTGGATCGCTTAAAGGAAGCCAAACTGACTCTTAAGATGGAGAAGTGTAACTTTTTTAAGGACAAAGTAGATTACCTGGGCCATGCCATCCGCTCAGAGGGAATAAGACCTCAGTCTAGCAAGCTGGAGGCCATACAAAACGTCCTGGCCCCCCAAACTGTTCATGATTTACAGTCATTTCTTGGATTGACTAATTATTATCGCAAATTTATTGCAAATTATTCACAAATTGTTGCTCCTTTTCTAAAGATTTACAAAGGGAAGAAAGGTAAAAAAAAAAAAAATAAATAAATAAATAAATAAATAAATAAATAAATAAATAAATAATTAAAACTCCACTCATATGGACGGATGAAACAAAAATTGCGTTCTCAACCCTTAAGGATAGAATGCTTGGTACAGTCACTCTACGCGTCCTACTACAATACTGGTGGAGTATTGCAATAACAGGATAATGATGATAAACTAAGACCTGTATCTTTTTTTGTGAGAAATTGAATACGGCAGAACAGCGGAACAATATAGTTGAACGAGAGGCTTTAACTGTAATTTATGTGTTACACGTAAACCACCCATTAATACTGGGTTACCCTGTTGAGATCCACACGGATCACAGACCTTTAGTCTGGTTGTTACAGGTAGCTAGTCCCAACGGCAGGATAGCTAGATGGCAGACTCTCATGAGTGAGTATGGTTTCACAATCAATCATTTGCCTGGCAAGGAAAATATAGTAGCAGATTTTTTTTTATCAAGGATGAAGGCTCACAGGACACTGAGATTGAATTATAAGGACACGCGCGATAATGTTTGTGGATGGGGAACAACAAAAACCGTGGAACACGTGGATAATGAGGGGCAAGGTATTGCACTAGTGCAGAAAAAGAAACAGGCGCCGAAAAATTAGAAAATAAAATACATGATATGTATGGACCTGAATAGTGAGTGTATTGGCCACACACTTGACTGGAGTATTCAGGAGATTAGTGAGCTGCATGATGAGCAGCCAGCATATAAGTATGCTAAAAGAAGGAAGCCCCAAAAATGAAAATTGAGCAAAGACTCAGAGAAAAAAGGCATAATGTGAGATGCCGCCCCTGTTAGAGGTACAGGTGGAAAATGCGTTATATTGTGTTGAAGATGGGCATAATGTGAGATGCCGCCCCTGTTAGAGGTACAGGTGGAAAATGTGTTATATTGTGTTGAAGATGGGCATAATGTGAGATGCCGCCCCTGTCAGAGTTACAGGTGGAAATAAATGATGTGTTTTAGTGAGTCCGTACGGAGAAGCCACTAAGGTGGTGATTCTACCCCCCAAGTATTTCCAAGGCGATAACTCTGGCTCATTCGTCGCCACTGCAGGGCACGGAGGAACCAAAGTTACGTTATGTCGGTGTAGAAAGTTCGCTTTCTGGCCTGGAATGAAACGGGATGTAGAAAATTATGTAAGGAAGTGCGTCATGGTAGTCGTTTTAAAAGTGAGTTGGGAACTTGCACCCTGCTCCTTGGCGGCAATATCCAGACGTCACCGCTCCGTTTGGACGAATACACATGGACCTTGTGGGTCCCATGGGTGTATCGGACAATGGGGTTCGATACGTAATGCCCATAGTTGATGTTTTTAAAAGGTATTTGATTATAGTACCCTTACGGAGTAAGGAAGCCCGCGAAATGGCAAGGGCGTTGTACGTGGATGTTGTTTGTGTACACGGTGTTCCTCAGACAGTTGTTACAGGTCAAGGTTCAGAGTTCGTTAATTCCGTGATGCAGGAGATAAATTAGAAGCTACCTGTGCGACACGCGAATAACGGCTTACCATACAAATGGGAATGGAATAATAAAGCGCGCAAATTATACTGTTGTTAACATTTTGAGGAGAATGTTCTAGGAAATGTGTCCGTTTGGGATATAATGCTACTTATAGACATCTTGGCCTATAAGCTGCGTATTATCGCACCATAAAGGAGTCCCCATTTTATCGAGAGAGACAGAGAGAGAATTTTTAGAGATCCTCCTGTACCCTACACTATGTTAGAAAAAAATTCAGCAGCCCTGGTATGATATTTACTCCTATAAAGAGGAAATGGCTGTATTTGCAAGGAACGTTTATGATATTTATTCCTATAAAGAGGAAATGGTTGTAATTGCAAGGAAAGTTTATGATAATTACTCCTATAAAGAGGAAATGGTTGCAATTGCAAGGAAAGTTTATGATATTTACTCCTATAAAGAGGAAATGGTTGTAATTGCAAGGAAAGTTTATGATAATTACTCCTATAAAGAGGAAATGGTTGCAATTGCAAGGAAAGTTTATGATATTGACTCCTATAAAGAGGAAATGGTTGCAATTGCAAGGAAAGTTTATGATATTGACTCCTATAAAGAGGAAATGGCTGCAATTGCAAGGAAAGTTTATGATATTTACTCCTATAAAGAGGAAATGGTTGCAATTGCAAGGAAAGTTTATGATATTGACTCCTATAAAGAGGAAATGGCTGCAATTGCAAGGAAAGTTTATGATATTGACTCCTATAAAGAGGAAATGGCTGCAATTGCTAGGAAAGTTTATGATATTGACTCCTATAAAGAGGAAATGGCTGCAATTGCAAGGAAAGTTTATGATATTGACTCCTATGAAGAGGAAATGGCTGCAGTTGCAAAGAAAGTTTATGATAGATGCCAGGTTTACATTGGAAAAGGTAGAGAAGAAATAGAAAAGTAATACAAAACTATCAAAACTATCAACGTTGGAGACAGTGTTCCTCAAATGAGACCACAAAGAAAAGTAAAAAAAAAAAAATTGTGACCTATTTTTGATGGACCCTACAGGGTAATAGAGAAGATCAGTGATATAATGATAAAAATTAGGAACCTCAGGACTAGTAAGGTTTCAACGGCCCCCACAGATATAGTAAAAGTTCTTCATGAAGATTGCATCGACGTGCAGCAATGTCCAACGATTAGGCGAGCATACCCTTTAAATCCAGAGACAGACACTGATCTATTCTTTGCATTGCTCAACCGTGAAATCGCTGAGAAAAATTCTACCGAAAATGATAACTCGTAGCGGAGAGGTGACTGCTACTCATGACACATTAAATAATGTTCGTTCAACAACAGCAATAAACAGCTGATGCACAGGCCCTACCTTCTCAGGTTACTCCCAAACTTTCAGAGCCACCTCGGCATAGATAAAGCCTTCGCTCTTCGATGGTACAAGAGTTGCCTAATGTAATGTCAAAACTAATACGATATAGAACAGAATAATGCATAAGGATGAAAATGCAATAATTGAGCGGAAATATGACGAAATAAACCACAGATTGATTTGACTCTTTCGGTGTACGACTCAATAACACAACAGGAGTCCCCAACACGTGCTGGCCAAAGTTTCACACCAACATACTATCTATATTATAGTCCTCACAGACAGAGACTATAGTACCGTTTAGCCTCACAGAAGATATTTTAGCTGCATTATATAAAGCACGAATTTTAACTGCTTCGTTACTTGAAATGTTATTCAAATGTCACCTGAGTATCCAGCTGTAAAAGCAAAAAAATACACACTCTTTAATTTTGAAAACGAATTCAGTTTATTGTTGCATCATCTAAAAAAAGTTTTAGGCTATGTGATGACTACTATTCAAAACAAGCTGCATGCTTCTATGAATTATAGAGAGAAGAAAAAAACGGGAAATAATTTTTTTGAGGATCCTTGTCTAATAACCTATTTGGTACCGCGACCCAGGCTCAAGTTGATGCTATTCATGAAAAAAATAGAGGACTAGAGTCATTAACTGAGAAAGATTTTATATAGTTAAATGTTTATTATGGAAAACTCAACATCATTAAGTAATATGCATGCCATGCAATCTGCCTTTAACAGGCTATATTCAGCTGTAGATGTATTGAACCAAGTTGTGCGCCATTTTACTATAGACTATGGCATTAGGAAGAGAAAAAAGCTCCTACAAGAATTGTTATATTTTGACTTAGCATTGAGACACATAAGACCAGGTATACAAGATTTATATTTTGAGTCTGCAGGCTCCCCTGCAAACATACATAACTCCAACCATTATGTGAAACAAACAGTTGTTCAGTACATTAAAGGAAGCCTAGGCTCGGCCTCCAGGTCTTTTGTGCCTTGCAGTTCTTGATTTTTTAGCTCTATATAGGGATGTAATAACTGTCCTCCAGGACAACGGCTTTGCACGATTCTCGTAATTTCTATTTCACCAAACCTTTGCGAGGAGATCCGATTGACACCTTTGATGTCTTTCAGATCGACTCCTTCCATTCTGTGCAGAATAGCACTTACTTTCTTATGTATAGTGTTGATTCAAGATGTATTGCCTTCAGTGAGAATAGGAAAATATATTTTATGCTTTCTAGTATAAAACACTGTAACAAGAATAACCATATGTTAGTTTGTCCTCCCACAGGCCCCGTCTATGAGGCTAGTAACGCAGCCTCTTGTAAATCGGCTGCTTTCTTGAAACATGAGTCAGTGATCAACCTCTGCCACACAATAGTCTTGAAAACATTTCCCCCTATGTTTATAAAAGGTCCTGGCTACTGGACCTGTTCACTTGCCTCCCCCATCACTCTGACACTCACATGCCCTACCCATCCTGAAAACAGACATACTGTCAGCCTGACGGATAATGGGATATTGATGCTTCGGCAAGGTTCTCTTCGCAGTGCTGAGTCCATCCCCCTACAGGAGCTAACAGCTGGCTTGCAGCGCCTCAATTCTGTGGTCGAGCCGGATCAGCCCTTTCAACCCGCAATCCATTGGTGGATTGTCTTCGCCATTGTCGTGATCCTGGTTCTTCTGCTGGTGACGTCTGCCGTGGGGTATTCCTATGTCCTACGCTACGCACGACGCCGCCTAATTCCAGACTCGAACCAACTGCAGACATTGCAAGGCGTATCTTCTCCACCAACACCTGTGAGATCTCAGGGGCGAGATCTTCCGGAAGGGGAAGTAATGTCAGGACCCAGAAAACGAGGAAACAGAGGAGTGAGATATACAACTGTGTAAACACCTGACAGGACAAACACTAACAAAAAGGGTGACATATATATAAGTGTAAACATCTCAAATACAAAAGAGGGGAAACAACGAGGGTAAAGGAAAACAGATACCCAGAGAGGAAAGGCAGGTATACAACTGTGTAGACATCTGACAGGACAAACACTAACAAAAAAGTGACATATATAACAGTGTAAGCATCTCAAGTACCAAGAGGGGAAACAACGAGGGTAAAGGAAAACAGATACCCAGACTCAGGTACAGAAAACAGATGCCCAGTGGGCGTGGTCAGAAAGTGTGAACAACCATTGAAAAAGACTCTGACCCGTGACGTCAGTCGTGGCGACATGTTATGAGCCAATAATTTAACAGAAATATCACTGAGGGAGTGTCTTAAGACTGTCTTAAGACTGACTCACGAATAGCAGGAGAAGTAAAACAATACAACATAATGAGCGAGCAGATGGGTGTGACAGGAAGTATTGGCCATTGGTTATGTAGAAAATTAAGGGCGTGTCAAGGATGTAAGTCCGCCTAAAGCAAAGAAAAATGTGGCCTAGAAATCAGTAGTATGAGTAGACCGAGCTTGGTTCTCGCCTCAAGCAGACCTGCTACTCACTCAGCCGAGGATGGCTGTTTTGATCTTAATCGTGAGTAGAAATTCGAGAATCTAAGGGAAACCGACTGTATTGTCCTGGAGATTATAATGTAGGAGATGTGAAGTAGGATTGTGAGTGGGACAGGATTGTGATTATTTGTTTGCGATGTAAAGCAAAGGTAAAACCACTGGGTGTGGTAAAATAATGTGTTTCCATGACTTGTAGTAGATTATACTATAGGAATGTGTTATTAGGATTTTGTGAAGAGAGTACATAATGATTGTGATGTAAGCAGAGAGATACAAACCACTGCTTGTGGAACGATGAGTGTTATTATTATTGGCAACAACTGAGCACATATTGTAGTATTATGTTTAAGACATGTCGTTTGTCATATGTTGCATCCATTGCTGAATATGCCAGTGTTATGATCGTCTGAGCATAGAATATTGTGTAAGGCAATTACTTTCATTTAATTTTAAATAAATGTATATTTACTTTTTCCCTTGTTTATCCCCGAACACCAGTCTCCAATAACAACTTAAGCCGGATCACGCTACCAGGGATACGAGACGGTGAGATCATTTATGGAGTAATTAATGAGTGATAAAAGAGTTGATTTAATACAAGAAAAGAAGGGGGTCTAAAAGTGTGGCTGGGTGTGATTTATCACGGTCTGATATGGGGTGTGGTGTGGCTTGACTGGGTGGTGTAGATATGGGGTGTGGTGTGGCTGGGTGTGATATGCAGTGTGGTGTGGCTTGACTGGGTGGTGTAGATAGGGGTGTAGTGTGACCGGGCGTGATATGCAGTGTGGTGTGGTTTATCACGGTCTGATATGGGGTGTGGTGTGGCTTGGCTGGGTGGTGTAGATATGGGGTGTGGTGTGGCTGGGTGTGGCAGGTCTGATATGGGGTGTGGTGTGGCTTGGCTGGGTGGTGTAGATATGGGGTGTGGTGTGGCTGGGTGTGGCAGGTCTGATATGGGGTGTGGTGTGGCTTGGCTGGGTGGTGTAGATTTGGGGTGTGGAGTGGCTGGGTGTGATATGCAGTGTGGTGTGTTTTATCACGGTCTGATATGGGGTGTGGTGTGGCTTGGCTGGGTGGTGTAGATATGGGGTGTGGTGTGGCTGGGTGTGGCAGGTCTGATGTGGGGTGTGGTGTTTAGCATGGCTGGATCTGATGGGTGGTGTGGTGTGGCTAGGGCATTAACCCGGTGGTAGCTGCGGGGATCATGGTTCCTAAAGGCCGCTCCCTCTAAGCGAGAATAATGAGAAAAAATAATCACTCACACAAACCATTTCATAATATGTGTCAATGCATTTGTGATCAGTTTACGCATCATCTATTTAGGGGGATTTATATCATGGCAAAAATTTGGCCCATCGCTGGTACGTGGTAGAGCCACAAATTTGTCCCGTTGCTGCTACCGGGCTAATAGATAGCAAAGGCACAGCTGCTGGCCATGTAGCTGTGCCCTGGTATGGTGTTAAGCCTCATCCACCTGATTTGGTTTGTCCAGGCTTTGTTTACAATGTTATTTATATTTTTATTAAAGTAAGTGATGACGTATGTATGTATGTATATAACTAGAATGTCAACAATACCTCCGCTTATTCTTTTGATTTGTTCCACTTTGCATCGCATTTTAGGTCCTCCTTGGTACTTCTTCACACTTAGTTACTCAGTCATAGTTAAAATTTGGCTTCTGCCATGTGCAGATCAGGATGGGACAAACCAAATCAGGGGCGAGACTCAACGCCACACTGGGACCACCAGGTAGACATGGCCACCTCAAACAGGCAGGCAGGGTGAAGCTCCCTTAGATACACTCACCAAAACCTTCTCCAACACTGTAAGCATCCCAGCCATTCTGAGATACACAGACCAACAATTGTGAGACACTTCTCCCTGTGTAGAACGTGTTAGCCCTGTGTACTCATACTCAATGAAGGAGTGAGGTGCCAGTGACTCAGGATCACATGTGCACTGATGAGCCTTGACGCTTGATCTAGATAATGCATTGCTCATATTCTGTGCTGGAAATATATCGTTGACGTAAGCGTACTATAATAATTGGTTGGGGTGATAATTCTTCACCACAAGGGTGGTTGTTCATATGCAAGATGCCATTCTGGTGCTAACTAACTCAGCTCTGAGTCACTGACATTAGGTCATCAATGCATTACATAAATTATTGACAATCATTATGAGAATGTGGTGTGGATACAATTATTATGTAAGCCACTCCACTCAGGACATTGATCGCTATTCTTGGACTCTTCCAACTCTCACATCAGTTATTCTTAAATGCCAAAAGAAAGGCAAAATGTGTTCTCAGGAGTATTTCTTGAGTTAATGGTACAGAGTCTTGTCAGACTCCCACCAGGGTCAAGACACCACCCATGGAAAAGCCCACAACTCCTACTAAAGCCATGATGAATGTGTGTGTGCTTGGGGACCATTGTCAGGCAGTTTAAATGCTGTGGCTGACCTCATTCTTATTCAGTTGAGGGAATGATAGTGCCAGGTGGTAGTTTAGAAGCATAATTGCCAGTAAAAGTATACAGAATTATATGCCAAAATTAATACGTAAACCACATACTGCATCATTATGGTTACATATATACAATATATTATGAGGATGGGAAGTATTTATTTGGTAATGAGGGTATGCACCCCTATGGTAATTACACTGTTAAGTCTGCTTTGAGGCCTGTCACTAGTGGAGCCTGTGGCCACATCTGCAGACCCATTCATCGTGCTACGTTAGAGATGGACACACGAATTGGCTGTGCTATTTGGCGATAACTGAGGCCTTCACCATTAAAGATAATGATGACTTTGCGCCAGTCTTGTGGGGTCTGCATTGCCACTAACTTCTTCATGAATTAGGCTGGTATACTCTTTTGCTTCTCACATCAGCTATTTCTAAAGGTCAAAGAGGGAATCAGTCAGGTTCCAGTCCAGGTTCAGTTCTGGTCACCCTACTATAGAATGGATATCAAAATGTTAGAATCGGTGCAGAGGAGGATGACTAAGATGATTCAGGGGTTGGTTAAATCTCTAGAAAGGCGAAGATAAATGGATGAAGGGCTTATAGGGAGACATTCATAGGGTTTTGTTGGTAAGAGAAACGGGTAGGACACGAAGTAATGGGTTTAAACTGGATAAATTCAGATTCAACAGGGACATAGGCAAAATTGGTTTACTAACAGGGTGGTGGAGTGGAATAGGCTTAGCAGTCATGTGGTGAGTGCCAATACAATTGTCACATTCAAAAATAGACTAGATAAATTCATGGACAGCGATATTAGGTGGGGAGTGTTCTTTAGGTTCATGCTACTGAAGAAGGGTCAAACTAGCACCAGGGTCATAAAACTACCCCTGGAAATGTTCAAAACTCCCACGAAAGCCTTAGTAAATCTGTGTTTTTAGGTTCATGATACAGAGGAAGGATCAGACTACCACCAGGGTCACACAACTACCCCTGGAAATAAACAAAACCCCCATGAAAGCCTTGCCAAATGTGTGTTTTTAGTTCATGGTAGAGAATAAGGATGAAGCAACTATAGTATAACCATTTCAAATAGTCCTTTTGGGCGTTTGATTCAGATTCCCTTCCTCTCCTATGTTATCTATAGGTAACATATGAGAGGGAAAAATAGGTGTTGGGACTGTGTGGCAGAGCAGAGGGAGGAAAGAACCCAAGGAAGTCAATGCCCAAATGAACTATTTGAAATGGTTTGACTGTAGGCCCTTCCAGGCAGACGTCGCAACCCACGGTGGCATTAGGGACTGATATGTATGGGCATAGCTGGGCACGATAACATAAAACCTTATTCCCGATAACCGATAACTGATAATGAAAAACCTTATCGGTGATAATCGATATTCGTTAACTGGAGACACAAATATAAGCGATAACCGATAACTGATACCCGATATAAATCCACAATTCCGATACTAGCTAGCGATAAGTCCGATAGGTGAAAATGATACTATATTGGTATTTCAGATAGAAAAACATAGATGAATTCAAAATTTCATTATCTGTATTTTTGAAAACTGACAAAACCTGAAAACCACACGTTGACACGGACGGTAATACTAGAAACGCCTGAACCGGTGTTGTTATTTGGCGTCCCCACCGTCAAAAGCTGGCGCTTTTGTTTACAAACACTGGTCTCTCGTGAACTGCGCATGCTCAGACCAGCAAGCCTGTACAGTCTCACAAAGCTTTTTAACCGTAATTAAAAGTTGCTGGAAGGCTGAATTGGACATACAGAACCACTACCACCATCCTCGCTGTTTCTAGAACGACACTCTGTACAAGTTGTATTTAGATGTACAGAGTGTCGTTTTAGAAACAGCGAGGATGGTGGTACTGTATGTCTGATTCTGCTTTCCAGCAACTCTTAATGTGTTAAAAAGCTTTGTGAGACTGTACAGTTCTACGCTTACTGGTCAGAGCATGTGCGGTTCATGAGAGACCAGTGTTTGTAAACAAAAGCACCAGCTTTTGACGATGGGACACCAAATAACACAACACAAGGTGCCTTCAATACCATGGCATGCTCACAAACGAATATGGAATATCAAATTTGAGGCAGTGAATAATCATTATTTGGGCAAAGCTAAATTATTTTTGTCTTTGATATATTGATTTTTGAGTAACAAAAAAATAACCGAGTATTTTAATGTTGATGATCTAAGTATGAAATATCTTCACCGAAGATATTTCATACCCCGAAGATTTTTCATACAACACCGGGTCACGCATGCGCAGTAGGAAGACATGATTTTTTTTCTGAGAGGCGGAAAAAGTAGCGATTATCGCTAGTTTGGTTACAAAAGTAACGAAGATACCGATATATATTTAAATAAGTAGCGGAAGGTCGATAACCCGATTTTGTTATCAGCGATAAAGTATCGCGATAACTCATCTTGATAACGCCCAGCTATGTGTATGGGACTGTGCATTGTGGTTCACTGAGGGTTTTCGTGACTCCCTACTATCACACCGACACTTTTCCCTCCCCTGTAAACCTGAATTTGCTTCATTGTGTTATCTTGGAATGGTGTGGTGTCGCTGGCAGACACAGATACCATGGAAAGAGCTTTTGCCCAGGGGAGAATCAAGGCGCACAGGTTTATCCATGGCCTTAAAAGATCTCCCTTGTAACCACCTTATTGTATGGCAGGTTGGACCAATCCTAAAGGACTCAGACGGCAGTGAACACATAAAACTCCAAACGTATGATGCAAGTGTTTTTGCCTAAACGAACAACACCGAGGATACTGAGACTATCGCTGGTCACACCAAAAAGGTTTAGGTCAAAGGCTCGGAGGCTCCACGTTCATTTCAGTCTGGGGATAAGTGGAAATTTTTTGGCCAGGGCAGTTTACTCAAAAAACAAGCATTTGACACGGCTTTCATAAGATTTCTGGTTACTTTCAGTGGTAGTTTTATGACCCTGGTGGTAGTTTGACCCTTCTTCTGTACCATGAACCTAAGTAACAAACATTTGACATGGTTTTCGTAGGAGTTTAGGGCATTTCCAGGGCTAATTTAATGACCTTGGTGATAGTGTGACCCTTCTTCTGAACCGTGAACCTCAGAAACACACATTTGACATGGTTTTCGTAGGAGTTTAGGGCATTTCCAGGGCTAACTTAACGACCCTGGTGGTAGTGTGACCGTTTTTCTCTACCATGAACTTACAATAACACTCAGTAGAACTTCACTCATCTTCTCGGCCTTTGGAAACAGTTGATGAGAGGGGCGGAAACATCTATAAATACTGACCTAGGCTTGTATTGAGTTACGGTAGCCCCCTGTTAGTCAGTTAGCTAGTTAATTAGTTCATCCATTAGTTAATTAGTTTATTGAGTCATTAGTTAGTAAGCAGTCATAGCATGTAGTTAATCAATAAGTTAATTTATTAGTTAGTTTATTAGTTCATTCATTAGTTAATTAGTTTATTGAGTCATTAGTTAGTAAGCAGTCATCACACGTAGTTAATCAATTAGTTCATTCATTAGTTAGTTATATATAGGTGCGAGTGTGTGTGGAGGCAGTGCTGTGATTAATAATTACATAGGCCTGCACGTCACAGCAGAGGTCATAATAATCCACATAACAATAATCTTTCTGTATTATGTTCTCATCACTAATTTTCTCGTAATTTCATTGATTTTTTTCCTCTCGTTAACAAGGGTCTTTATACTGTACCTTATGGGGTCGGCCAGGCTGTGGTGACTCTTCCCTCCTGCTGTTCATCCTTCCTACCTTCTACCGCCGTTTCTGCCCCTTCCTCTCCCTCGTATCTTATTTTTTCCTCCTCCCTGATAGATATTCCTTCTCTCGTCTTCCTCTATATCTTTGTCTCTTCCCTTTTACTTCTCTTCATTTCATATTCTCCTCCTCCTCCTCACTTTCTCTCCTCTCTATACATATAATCGTTCCATGTTATAACCATCAATCCATTCCTCCTCAGTGTGTCCTGATAAGAGGGATTAAATGACCAGTTATTCAGTAAACTAGGGGTTAAGTTTCCCTCCCAGAACACATTTCAAGACTTCCGAACCTTGCTTATAATATATACAAGGTCCCTTATGCCCCTCTCGGCTGGACGCTGGGTAGTTTTGTAATATTGGCTTTGGTCTCAGATTTTGACGTCTTTTGTTAGATTTCTCCTTCGTTTTTGTATACATGGATGTTTTCAGTTCAGTTTCATTAATTATTCTGTCCTCATTATCTCTACTTTTAGCCTCGGTTTGACTCCTGTTCCTCTCGGCTTTTGTGCTCACTTAGACCATCCCTTCATCTTGGCTTTTGAATTCTCTGCTAATCTTGCCCTGTCTTTATTTATTTATATTGATTGTTTTATATGCTTAATATATTTTCTGTTACATAGCTTGAATAATCCAGAAATTCATCTAAAATATGCCTCTTTTGGCCAGAAATAAGCAAAAAATGAGAAATTTTAACCTTAAATTTGTCCCTATGTCAATTATACTTCAAAGCCTCTCCGGAGAAAGACTGCAAACTGTTCTGGTGTTTTATAATTAAAAAAATCTTAGGGTCTATGTTTATTGAGAGCAAAATCAAAACAGAGTACATTTCCTCCAAGACAAGGCCGATTCATCTTGACGTTCTCTCCCCCTCCAGAGCATGTGGTGTGTGCTGGGATGCCTTGCAGGAGATCACGCTGGGATACGAAGCCGCCCCTCGAGAGATGGAGTCCACTCAACCGCTCGATTCTGCCGAGAGAAAAGAATCGTTCAACTCTGAAGACTGCCACGGATTCTTATGTATTAGCTAGCGAGATGTGAACTTTCTATCTCGTGAAAATAAAGTTCAGGGACGAATCTTGTGTTTTATTTTACAAATAACCATTGTGCTAAATCTCCGGACGCCCGAAGAAGTATAATGGACTTAGTACAGATTTTCAAGCTATTTTTACTGCTAGTTATGGCAAATTTTGTTCATTTTAAAGCCATTTTTCATGTATTTTTTGGCTATAAACTGAATTTTTTTTTGTTTTGATAATTTTAAAATTTAAGCAAGGAGAAACTAATTTAAACCACAAAAATCAACTTATTATATAAAATAAGTATAACTAACTAATACAAGGAAAGAAACATTAGAAATATAAGCTTATGAGAGAGGAAGATGAAGGGAACTTATTAAGAGGAGAGATTGCATACACAGGTCAAAATAGTTAAGCAACGGAAATGAAGGGAACACAAGAACATTAAACAAGACGTAAATCAGACATCTATAAAAATAAGAGTACTCGAGAGCAGAGAAAGACATGAAAGATTGCATATACATAACGAGGTCAAAAAAGTTCAAGAAAAAGCCGTAGAAATGAAGGGAAATCATTACCTTACAAGACAAAGCCATAACACAACAGACAGACATCTAGAAAAAGACAACTCAAAATCAGAGAAAATCACAGAAACGAGAAGAAAGGTTACGAGAGAGAGAGAGGAGGAACAACAGACCCCTACAAATGTGTCACTCCCTGCTCATGTGAGACAAGCCATATGCACAAGAAACTGATTCCCCTGTTTCTGCGCTTTTCCCAGGCATTAGAATGAACTTAAATCCACCATAACGACTCAACATCTTTGAATTTTAGTCTGATGAGGCCTAAATAGTTGGTCTATGCCAGGCAAGTGATACCTCAAGATGAACCCTCATGGCGCTTACCTCACTTCAGCAGGGAGGGAGCGACACAATGATAGCAACAAGGGAGTCATAAAGGAACATGGTACAGAGATGAATATATGAGAGATTACTGTGAGATATATATACACCTTAGACAAGAGAGAGAAATAAGGTCAGCACGAGAGGGCGGAAAGACGAGAGCTTGCAGACATATGAGAAAATAAAAACAATTATGTTGAAGAATATTTAAGATTACTATGAGATATATACACCTTAGACAGTAAGATGAACAGACAACATTACAAGCAGGAAAAACGAGAGCGCTTGCAGACATAATAGGAAGATAAAATAAAAGAATATGTATACAGAGATTAATATTTGAGGCATCCGGCAGAGAAGTGTCGTAAGAAACATAGACCCTTGTGTATAGTGTACGGAGTCTCTTTTCCCTTGCACTTTACATCTTAACAGAGCTATTATGTTCTAGTTTGCATTGGGAAAGGGAGACAAAACCTCCCACAAAAAGAACAAGGAATGAATGCAAGGGAAAAGCACCCTTATATGGGGTGTACGGAGGGCTGGAAGTCCCATAAACTGTCCTGGGAATGTTAACAAACTAATCTATGTAACAATAGGTCACTGTGCCTTACAGTTTCTCTTCCGGAAGCCTCGTATATATATATTAAAAGCTGTGGAGAAATGAAATCAGAGAAATAACTGGGATAATATAAATACAGAGAAAAAGGATTTACACGAGAGGGATTTACGTACGAGAGGAAGAAAGACAGGTAGAGGGAGGTAAAATGGAGGAGACAAGAGGTGGAGAGAGAATGTGTGGAGGGAGGAAGGCTATGAGAGAAGGAAAAATTAAAGATTTACATACAAAAGGAACAAAGGTAGGTAGAGAGAGGTAATATGGAGGAGACGATGAGGTGGAGAGATGGACATCTGGGAGGAGGAAAAATTAAAATGAGAGATAAATGCAGACACTGAGATAGAAGAGGAAGACGAGGAGGGAGGAGGAGGAAGGAGAAAAATCTACAATCATCAAGAGAGGAGAGACCTGGAGGAAGACGAGAGGAGGAGGAAGAAGGAACGTCATAGAGGAGAGTCTACCAGTGTCAAGTGCTGGTTCATGGTACGTATTTGAGCTTTCCTTCCTAAGAGAGAAGACTTAAATGAATGGATAAGAACAGATAGAAAGGCACGGTACAACTGATATTTGGTCAGTGTTCTCGGACGGTTCCGCCTCACGTTAACTACTTTCAAAGGCCGTAAAGGAGATTAATCTATTCTAATGAGCGTTTTCCTAGGGTTTGTGGTACATTAGAAGGGTCACACTACCACCAGTCATAAAACTACCCCTGGAATGCCCACAACTAAGAAAGCCTTGCTAAATATGTGTGCTTTGGCGACAAAATGTTTAAAAATATGGCCCTCGGACACTTTGGTCCCTCACGTCAACTACTTGCAAAGGCCGAAACGAAGATCAGTCAGGTTCTAATGAGTGTTTTTTCTGTTCATGGTACAGTGCAAGGGTTAAACTACCACCAGGGCCCTGTTAAATTAATGTCTTTGGGACGGCTTTTTAAAGGTTTTATCTATTTTTTTTTTTTTTTTTTTTTGACATCTCAGCCTAGCGCCAGTAGGCTTTCTTCAGGGTAGGCGCCTAGCTGGTGGTTGGCCCAAGCCTGTCATGGCGCAGGCAACTTTTTTTTTACAGTGCCGGCAGTTATGCTTGGCTCATGCTGCCCCCCGGAACTCATTCTTGATTCACTTGGACGGTTTCTTCTAGAGTCAGGGTTGATGGGTTGTCTTCAGGACAGCACGTGGGTAGTCTTAGGCCACTCAGCGGTGACTGAAAATCCCAGGTAGTAGCGTGGGATTCAAATCAACGTTGTCCATGGCGTGGTGAATGCTGGCCCAGCACACTAATCACTCAGCCACCGCCTACCCTATGGCCCTCAAACAGTTCGGCCTCTCATTACAACTACTTTCAAAGACCAAAAAGAAGTTTAATCAGGTTCTAATGACTGTTTCTTTTAGATTCAGGATACATGGGAAGGGTTAAACTACCACCAGTCATTAAACTACCCCTGGAAATGTCCAAAAACTCCTACGAAAGCCCTGTTAAAGGTGTGTGCCAGGGGACTCCCTAAAGGGTGGATGAATGGTATTTTCTGGCTGCCAGGTGAAGGGCGAGTGATGTGTTGTTGCAGTCTGCCTAATCCTACGTAATTCTGCAGTCTGCGTGGGAATTTAAGGGTCAGCGTGACTCCCGGGCTGCCACACAACTCCTTCGTGACTCTCAGTGATGCTGTGACTGTAACAATGGCAGGAGGAGAGGTTTTTGTACCTTCCTCATCTGATTCTGCACCCGAGTGTCCACGGCCAGTGACCTCGACTCCTCATAAGCCTCATCCTCCTCCCAAAACAGCTTTCAGTGTGGGCACAATTGAGAGAGGGCTGAAAGTGATTTTTTTAAGCCTTGAAAGTGGTGATTTCATGGTACATCCCCGCCCTTTAGGGGTTAGGCCAGTATTTTTAAACAAATTAGAACCAAAGTACACCTATTTAAAAAGCCTCTTGTAGTAGGAGTTGCCTGGGAATTGAGCCGTGGCTCTCTTGGTTGTGAGCCGAGTGTGCTAACCACTGCACCACGAAGCCCCCGACGGTATTGTAACCCTGGTGATTGAGCTGGAAAACCACCCACGGGAACCCAGCTAACCTTCTCTGTGGCCTTGGGAAATGGTCGTAATGGGAGCCTGATACATAAAAATCTGGACCTTGATCCAAAAATAAATACGCACGCAGCAGTTTTTTTTATTTATAGCAGTAATGCTAAAGTCTTAACATCAGTTTTAGCAAGGCAAGTTCATGTAAGGAGACTACATCCAGAGGTAAAAAAGGCCTTGAAAAATAGTTGTAATGGGAGCCAGACATGTATAAGAATATAGACCTTAACCAGAAAATCAAGCCAGGCAGTTGTTTTATCATAGAGCAGCAACGTGTTGACAGCAGTGTTAGGAAGGCAGGGCTATGTAAGGAGACTAGATTTAGAGGGAACAAAGGCACATGTAACCAAAGTATGCTCAGAAAGGCGCCAAGGAGCAAGGAGGCACCACTGGGAAGGTGAACTGAGACTATGCTATACATCTATACAACTGCCCTGACTGGTTCAGGCTGCATTGAGATTGACATGACAGTTGGTACGGAATGGATGACATTTAATTAGTATGTACGGTAGAGGCCAATATTATTAAATGTATCGGGTTTTCAAGGATGGTTCTCCAGTTCTCCAGAGATGTACTTCCTTCAGTCACGTGAGGTGAGTACAAGTGTCTGCCCCCCGCGTGCCTTTCCTTAAAGCTGTGGAAGGAATCAGGAAATATATAATTCAAAGAAAAATGAATCAGGCTTACCTTCTCCAATGAGGTACAGCGGGGACACAGAATTTCTTACTTGTGAGCAGAGTCTTCTTCTTCTTCTTCTTCTTCCTCTTCTTTTTCTTCTTCACACATCCTGCAAGTCAGAGGAAGTTAGTAGTGGTAGTGGTATCAGAGCAATACTGGAATACTCTGGTGGTTCATTGAGATGTTGTTGAGGTTATACTGGGGTGTATTTGGGTAATATTGGGATAAATTTGGGAATAAGAGGTAATATTGGGGCACACTAGGGTAATATCAGAGCAATACTGGAATACTCTGGTGTTATGCTGGGTTCATTGAGATGTTGTTGAGGTAATACTGAAGTGTATTTGGGTAATATTGGGATAAATTTGGGAATAAGAGGTAATATTGGGGCACACTAGGGTAATATCAGAGCAATACTGGAATACTCTGGTGTAATACTTGCTCCACTAGGATATTGGTGAGGTAATATTGTGGTATTTCAGGGTAATTTTGGAGCAATATTGAAGTAATATTTGGTCACCTTGGGGGTACTACTGAGCTACACTGCTGTAATATTGCATTCACTAGAGCATCACTGAGGTAATACTGGGACACCTTGAGGTAATTTTGAGGGTAATACTGGGTGCACTTTGGTATCAGAGGTAATATTGGGATGAAAATGGGGTAACAGGCATCCTAGAGGTAATATTGGGGTATTACTGGGGCACACTGGGGTAATATTTGGGTCCACTGAGGCATCATCCTTCAGGTAATATTGGGGTATTACTGGGGCACACTGGGGTAATATTTGGGTCCACTGAGGCATCATCCTTCAGGTAATATTGGGGTATTACTGGGGCACACTGGGGTAATATTTGGGTCCACTGAGGCATCATCCTTCAGGTAATATTGGGGTATTACTGGGGCACACCGGGGTAATATTTGAGTGGTGTATTCCAGCAAGACACTCCACATATATTCAT
Source organism: Eriocheir sinensis (assembly GCF_024679095.1). Classification (NCBI taxonomy): domain Eukaryota; kingdom Metazoa; phylum Arthropoda; class Malacostraca; order Decapoda; family Varunidae; genus Eriocheir; species Eriocheir sinensis. Next base: position 66,698 of record NW_026110353.1, on the reverse strand, counting down.
GACATTTTATTCATATTTCATCTCAATCTTTTTTTTTCTTTACATTTATTTTTCCTTCCCAGTTCTTCGGCCTCTCTCTCTCTCTCTCTCTCTCTCTCTCTCTCTCTCTCTCTCTCTCTCTCTCTCTCTCTCCAGTTTCCTTTCCTGTTGTTCTATCTCCGCTGTGGAAGACGGTCACTGCTCTGCCCCTAAACCTGTCCACAGTGGTGTCCCTCTGTTCTATCCCCCACTCTCTCTGTTGTTCGTTAATGATCTTTCTTCCCAAAAAAACTGTCCTAACCACCAGAGCCTCTGCTAATGCCTCCACTGTGCATTACTCAGCATGTTTTAGCAGACCCCAGACCCTCCCTATAGGCACTACAAGACCCTGGACTGAAGGCTGTGGAATGGTTAACCTCAGAACTTGCTCATCCATCTATGCTATCAAAGGACAGGGAAGACAGACAGCCCCCCTCCTCTTCCTCTCTTTAATTACACCCAGATTTATCCTTATTAACCCCCAGGCCCCTCTCACCCATACCTGTAAGCATCTACCCATCCATACAAGAGCCAGGAAGGAAGGAAGGAAGGAAGGAAGGAAGGATGGAAGGAGGGAAGGAAGGAAGGAAGGAAGGAAGGAAGGAAGGAAGGAGGGAAGAAAAGACAAAATATTTAACACTCACCATTGGTTTGATGTCTGCCATATTACAAGTCCTTCCTCTTCTTCTTCCTCCTCTTCTCTCTCTGTGTGTTTTCTTCTTCTTCTTCTTCTTCTGCCTGTGTAAACAATTGAGATAGCAATAAATTCATGAAAAGAAAAAAAATAGCAAATAAAAAAGGAGAAAAAATTATATTGAAAGAAGAAAAATCAGATGAACACCTTTATGGATTTATTTTTATTTATTTTATTTATGTATTTTTGTGTTTGTTTGTTTGTTTGTTTGTTGGGAAGCACAAGCAACACAAGAGGGATTTTTTTTTATTTAATTCAATTTGTTTACTTTTTTTCTTATTCAGAGTCAAGCTTGAGAGAGAGAGAGAGAGAGAGAGAGAGAGAGAGAGAGAGAGAGAGAGAGAGAGAGAGAGAGAGAGAGAGAGAATGGCACCAAACTTAAGCGTAAACAAATTGATTCATTGAAGACACATTCCCAGCGCTGAACAAGCTTCCCCTTCCGTGGTCCAGTGCTGCAGCAAACAATACATTTCAAAACAAGCTTCCCCTTCCGTGGTCCAGTGCTGCAGCAAACAATACATTTCAAAACAAGCTTCCCCTTCCGTGGTCCAGTGCTGCAGCAAACAATACATTTCAAAACAAGCTTCCCCTTCCGTGGTCCAGTGCTGCAGCAAACAATACATTTCAAAACAAGCTTCCCCTTCCGTGGTCCAGTGCTGCAGCAAACAATACATTTCAAAACAGCAAACAATACATTTCAAAACAACCTTCCCTTCCGTGGTCCAGTGCTGCAGCAAACAATACATTTCAAAACAAGCTTCCCCTTCCGTGGTCCAGTGCTGCAGCAAACAATACATTTCAAAACAACCTTCCCTTCCGTGGTCCAGTGCTGCAGCAAACAATACATTTCAAAACAAGCTTCCCCTTCCGTGGTCCAGTGCTGCAGCAAACAATACATTTCAAAACAAGCTTCCCATTCCGTGGTCCAGTGCTGCAGCAAACAATACATTTCAAAACAACCTTCCCTTCCGTGGTCCAGTGCTGCAGCAAACAATACATTTCAAAACAAGCTTCCCCTTCCGTGGTCCAGTGCTGCAGCAAACAATACATTTCAAAACAAGCTTCCCTTCCGTGGTCCAGTGCTGCAGCAAACAATACATTTCAAAACAAGCTTCCTTCCGTGGTCCAGTGCTTCATCAAACAATACATTTCATAACATGCTTCGATTTCCGTGGTCCAGTGCTGAAGCAAAAAATACTTTTCAAAACAAGCTTCCCTTCCGTGGTCCAGTGCTGCAGCAAACAATACATTTCAAAACAAGCTTCCTTCCGTGGTCCAGTGCTGCAGCAAACAATACATTTCAAAACAAGCTTCCTTCCGTGGTCCAGTGCTGCAGCAAACAATACATTTCAAAACAAGCTTCCTTCCGTGGTCCAGTGCTGCAGCAAACAATACATTTCAAACAAGCTTCCCTTCCGTGGTCCAGTGCTGCAGCAAACAATACATTTCAAAACAAGCTTCCTTCCGTGGTCCAGTGCTGCAGCAAACAATACATTTCAAAACAAGCTTCCCCTTCCGTGGTCCAGTGCTGCAGCAAACAATACATTTCAAAACAAGCTTCCCCTTCCGTGGTCCAGTGCTGCAGCAAACAATACATTTCAAAACAAGCTTCCCCTGCCGTGGGCCAGTGCTGCAGCAAACAATACATTTCAAAACAAGCTTCCCATTCCGTGGTCCAGTGCTGCAGCAAACAATACATTTCAAAACAAGCTTCCCCTTCCGTGGTCCAGTGCTGCAGCAAACAATACATTTCAAAACAAGCTTCCCTTCCGTGGTCCAGTGCTGCAGCAAACAATACATTTCAAAACAACCTTCCCTTCCGTGGTCCAGTGCTGCAGCAAACAATACATTTCAAAACAAAAATCCAATCCGTGGTCCAGTGCTGCAGCAAACAATACATTTCAAAACAAGCTTCCCTTCCGTGGTCCAGTGCTGCAGCAAACAATACATTTCAAAACAACCTTCCCTTCCGTGGTCCAGTGCTGCAGCAAACAATACATTTCAAAACAACCTTCCCTTCCGTGGTCCAGTGCTGCAGCAAACAATACATTTCAAAACAACCTTCCCTTCCGTGGTCCAGTGCTGCAGCAAACAATACATTTCCAACAACCTTCCTTCCGTGGTCCAGTGCTGCAGCAAACAATACATTTCAAAACAACCTTCCCTTCCGTGGTCCAGTGCTGCAGCAAACAATACATTTCAAAACAAGCTTCCAATTACTTCGTCCAGTGCTGCAGCAAACAATACATTTCAAACAAGCTTCCCTTCCGTGGTCCAGTGCTGCAGCAAACAATACATTTCAAAACAAGCTTCCCTTCCGTGGTCCCGTGCAGCTGCAAACACTAACAATCCAAACAAGCTTCCCGTCCGTGGTCCAGTGCTGCAGCAAACAATACATTTCAAAACAACCTTCCCTTCCGTGGTCCAGTGCTGCAGCAAACAATACATTTCAAAACAAGCTTCCCCTTCCGTGGTCCAGTGCTGCAGCAAACAATACATTTCAAAACAAGCTTCCCTTCCGTGGTCCAGTGCTGCAGCAAACTTGACATTTCAAAAAATCCTGCCCTTCCGTGGTCCAGTGCTGCAGAAAACAATACATTTCAAACCACCGTGCCCTTCCGTGGTCCAGTGCTGCAGCAAACAATACATTTCAAAACAAGCTTCCCTTCCGTGGTCCAGTGCTGCAGCAAACAATACATTTCAAACAAGCTTCCTTCCGTGGTCCAGTGCTGCAGCAAACAATACATTTCAAAACAACCTTCCTTCCGTGGTCCAGTGCTGCAGCAAACAATACATTTCAAAACAAGCTTCCCTTCCGTGGTCCAGTGCTGCAGCAAACAATACATTTCAAAACAAGCTTCCCATCCCTGGTCCAGTGCTTCACCAAAAAATACATTTCAAATTCCGTGGTCCAGTGCTGCAGCAAACAATACATTTCAAAACAAGCTTCCCTTCCGTGGTGCAGTTCTGCATCAAACAATACCTTTACAAACAACCTTCCCTTCCGTGGTCCAGTGCTGCAGCAAACAATACATTTCAAAACAACCTTCCCTTCCGTGGTCCAGTGCTGCAGCAAACAATACATTTCAAAACAAGCTTCCCCTTCCGTGGTCCAGTGCTGCAGCAAACAATACATTTCAAAACAAGCTTCCCCTTCCGTGGTCCAGTGCTGCAGCAAACAATACATTTCAAAACAACCTTCCCTTCCGTGGTCCAGTGCTGCAGCAAACAATACATTTCAAAACAAGCTTCCCCTTCCGTGGTCCAGTGCTGCAGCAAACAATACATTTCAAAACAAGCTTCCCTTCCGTGGTCCAGTGCTGCAGCAAACAATACATTTCAAAACAAGCTTCCCCTTCCGTGGTCCAGTGCTGCAGCAAACAATACATTTCAAAACAAGCTTCCCCTTCCGTGGTCCAGTGCTGCAGCAAACAATACATTTCAAAACAAGCTTCCCCTTCCGTGGTCCAGTGCTGCAGCAAACAATACATTTCAAAACAAGCTTACCTTCCGTGGTCCGGTGCGGCAGCAAACAATACATTTCAAAACAAGCTTCCTTCCGTGGTCCAGTGCTGCAGCAAACAATACATTTCAAAACAAGCCTTCCTTCCGTGGTCCAGTGCTGCAGCAAACAATACATTACAAAACAATGTTCAACTTCCGTGGTCCAGTGCTGCAGCAAACAATACATTTCAAAACAAGCTTCCCCTTCCGTGGTCCAGTGCTGCAGCAAACAATACATTTCAAAACAAGCTTCCCTTCCGTGGTCCAGTGCTGCAGCAAACAATACATTTCAAAACAAGCTTACCCTTCCGTGGTCCAGTGCTGCAGCAAACAATACATTTCAATACAAGATTACACTTCCGTGGTCCAGTGCTGCAGCAAACAATACATTTCAAAACAAGCTTCCCTTCCGTGGTCCAGTGCTGCAGCAAACAATACATTTCAAAACAAGCTTCCCTTCCGTGGTCCAGTGCTGCAGCAAACAATACATTTCAAAACAACCTTCCCTTCCGTGGTCCAGTGCTGCAGCAAACAATACATTTCAAAACAAGCTTCCCTTCCGTGGTCCAGTGCTGCAGCAAACAATACATTTCAAAACAAGCTTCCCCTTCCGTGGTCCAGTGCTGCAGCAAACAATACATTTCAAAACAACCTTCCCTTCCGTGGTCCAGTGCTGCAGCAAACAATACATTTCAAAACAAGCTTCCCTTCCGTGGTCCAGTGCTGCAGCAAACAATACATTTCAAAACAACCTTCCTTCCGTGGTCCAGTGCTGCAGCAAACAATACATTTCAAAACAAGCTTCCTTCCGTGGTCCAGTGCTGCAGCAAACAATACATTTCAAAACAAGCTTCCCCTTCCGTGGTCCAGTGCTGCAGCAAACAATACATTTCAAAACAAGCTTCCTTCCGTGGTCCAGTGCTGCAGCAAACAATACATTTCAAAACAAGCTTCCCTTCCGTGGTCCAGTGCTGCAGCAAACAATACATTTCAAAACAAGCTTCCTTCCGTGGTCCAGTGCTGCAGCAAACAATACATTTCAAACAAGCTTCCTTCCGTGGTCCAGTGCTGCAGCAAACAATACATTTCAAAACAAGCTTCCCTTCCGTGGTCCAGTGCTGCAGCAAAAAATACATTTCAAAACAAGCTTCCTTCCGTGGTCCAGTGCTGCAGCAAACAATACATTTCAAAACAAGCTTCCCTTCCGTGGTCTTCCGTGGTCCAGTGCTGCAGCAAACAATACATTTCAAAACAACCTTCCCTTCCGTGGTCCAGTGCTGCAGCAAACAATACATTTCAAAACAAGCTTCCCTTCCGTGGTCCAGTGCAGCAGCAAACAATACATGTCAAAACAAGCTTCCCTTCCGTGGTCCAGTGCTGCAGCAAACAATACATTTCAAAACAAGCTTCCTTCCGTGGTCCAGTGCTGCAGCAAACAATACATTTCAAAACAAGCTTCCCTTCCGTGGTCCAGTGCTGCAGCAAACAATACATTTCAAAACAAGCTTCCCTTCCTTGGTCCAGTGCTGCAGCAAATAATACATTTCAAAACAAGCTTCCCTTCCGTGGTCCAGTGCTGCAGCAAACAATACATTTCAAAACAAGCTTCCTTCCGTGGTCCAGTGCTGCAGCAAACAATACATTTCAAAACAAGCTTCCCTTCCGTGGTCCAGTGCTGCAGCAAACAATACATTTCAAAACAAGCTTCCTTCCGTGGTCCAGTGCTGCAGCAAACAATACATTTCAAAACAAGCTTCCCTTCCGTGGTCCAGTGCTGCAGCAAACAATACATTTCAAAACAAGCCTTCCCTTCCGTGGTCCAGTGCTGCAGCAAACAATACATTTCAAAACAAGCTTCCCTTCCGTGGTCCAGTGCTGCAGCAAACAATACATTTCAAAACAAGCTTCCTTCCGTGGTCCAGTGCTGCAGCAAACAATACATTTCAAAACAAGCTTCCCTTCCGTGGTCCAGTGCTGCAGCAAACAATACATTTCAAAACAAGCTTCCTTCCGTGGTCCCGTGCTGCAGCAAACAATACATTTCAAAACAAGCTTCCCTTCCGTGGTCCAGTGCTGCAGCAAACAATACATTTCAAAACAAGCTTCCCTTCCGTGGTCCAGTGCTGCAGCAAACAATACATTTCAAAACAAGCTTCCCTTCCGTGGTCCAGTGCTGCAGCAAACAATACATTTCAAAACAAGCTTCCCTTCCGTGGTCCAGTGCTGCAGCAAACAATACATTTCAAAACAAGCTTCCCTTCCGTGGTCCAGTGCTGCAGCAAACAATACATTTCAAAACAAGCTTCCCTTCCGTGGTCCAGTGCTGCAGCAAACAATACATTTCAAAACAAGCTTCCCTTCCGTGGTCCAGTGCTGCAGCAAACAATACATTTCAAAACAAGCTTCCTTCCGTGGTCCAGTGCTGCAGCAAACAATACATTTCAAAACAAGCTTCCCTTCCGTGGTCCAGTGCTGCAGCAAACAATACATTTCAAAACAAGCTTCCCTTCCGTGGTCCAGTGCTGCAGCAAGTGGTCCAGTGCTGCAGCAAACAATACATTTCAAAACAAGCTTCCCTTCCGTGGTCCAGTGCTGCAGCAAACAATACATTTAAAAACAAGCTTCCCTTCCGTGGTCCAGTGCTGCAGCAAACAATACATTTCAAAACAAGCTTCCCTTCCGTGGTCCAGTGCTGCAGCAAACAATACATTTCAAAACAAGCTTCCCCTTCCGTGGTCCAGTGCTGCAGCAAACAATACATTTCAAAACAACCTTCCCTTCCGTGGTCCAGTGCTGCAGAAAACAATACATTAAAAAACAAGCTTCCCTTCCGTGGTCCAGTGCTGCAGCAAACAATACATTTCAAAACAAGCTTCCCTTCCGTGGTCCAGTGCTGCAGCAAACAATACATTTCAAAACAAGCTTCCTTCCGTGGTCCAGTGCTGCAGCAAACAATACATTTCAAAACAAGCTTCCCTTCCGTGGTCCAGTGCTGCAGCAAACAATACATTTCAAAACAAGCTTCCCTTCCGTGGTCCAGTGCTGCAGCAAACAATACATTTCAAAACAAGCTTCCCTTCCGTGGTCCAGTGCTGCAGCAAACAATACATTTCAAAACAAGCTTCCCTTCCGTGGTCCAGTGCTGCAGCAAACAATACATTTCAAAACAAGCTTCCCTTCCGTGGTCCAGTGCTGCAGCAAACAATACATTTCAAAACAAACTTCCTTCCGTGGTCCAGTGCTGCAGCAAACAATACATTTCAAAACAAGCTTCCCTTCCGTGGTCCAGTGCTGCAGCAAACAATACATTTCAAAACAAGCTTCCCTTCCGTGGTCCAGTGCTGCAGCAAACAATACATTTCAAAACAAGCTTCCCTTCCGTGGTCCAGTGCTGCAGCAAACAATACATTTCAAAACAAGCTTCCCTTCCGTGGTCCAGTGCTGCAGCAAACAATACATTTCAAAACAAGCTTCCCTTCCGTGGTCCAGTGCTGCAGCAAACAATACATTTCAAAACAAGCTTCCCTTCCGTGGTCCAGTGCTGCAGCAAACAATACATTTCAAAACAAGCTTCCCTTCCGTGGTCCAGTGCTGCAGCAAACAATACATTTCAAAACAAGCTTCCCTTCCGTGGTCCAGTGCTGCAGCAAACAATACATTTCAAAACAAGCTTCCCTTCCGTGGTCCTGTGCTGCATCAAAAAATACATTTCAAAACAAGCTTCCCTTCCGTGGTCCAGTGCTGCAGCAAACAATACATTTCAAAACAAGCTTCCCTTCCGTGGTCCAGTGCTGCAGCAAACAATACATTTCAAAACAAGCTTCCTTCCGTGGTCCAGTGCTGCAGCAAACAATACATTTCAAAACAAGCTTCCCTTCCGTGGTCCAGTGCTGCAGCAAACAATACATTTCAAAACAAGCTTCCCTTCCGTGGTCCAGTGCTGCAGCAAACAATACATTTCAAAACAAGCTTCCCTTCCGTGGTCCAGTGCTGCAGCAAACAATACATTTCAAAACAAGCTTCCCTTCCGTGGTCCAGTGCTGCAGCAAACAATACATTTCAAAACAAGCTTCCCTTCCGTGGTCCAGTGCTGCAGCAAACAATACATTTCAAAACAAGCTTCCCTTCCGTGGTCCAGTGCTGCAGCAAACAATACATTTCAAAACAAGCTTCCATTCCGTGGTCCAGTGCTGCAGCAAACAATACATTTCAAAACAAGCTTCCCTTCCGTGGGCCAGTGATGCAGCAAACAATACATTTCAAAACAAGCTTCCCTTCCGTGGTCCAGTGCTGCAGCAAACAATACATTTCAAAACAAGCTTCCTTCCGTGGTCCAGTGCTGCAGCAAACAATACATTTCAAAACAAGCTTCCCTTCCGTGGTCCAGTGCTGCAGCAAACAATACATTTCAAAACAAGCTTCCCTTCCGTGGTCCAGTGCTGCAGCAAACAATACATTTCAAAACAAGCTTCCCTTCCGTGGTCCAGTGCTGCAGCAAACAATACATTTCAAAACAAGCTTCCCATACGTGGTCCATTGCTGCAGCAAACAATAAATTTCAAAACTAGCTTCCCTTCCGTGTTCCAGTGCTGCAGCAAACATTCAATTTCAAACCAAGCTTCCCTTCCGTGGTCCAGTGCTGCAGCAAACACTACATTTCAAAACAAGCTTCCCTTCCGTGGTCCAGTGCTGCAGCAAACAATACATTTCAAAACAACCTTCCCTTCCGTGGTCCAGTGCTGCAGCAAACAATACATTTCAAAACAAGCTTCCTTCCGTGGTCCAGTTCTGCAGCAAACAATACATTTCAAAACAAGCTTCCCTTCCGTGGTCCAGTGCTGCAGCAAACAATACATTTCAAAACAAGCTTCCCTTCCGTGGTCCAGTGCTGCAGCAAACAATACATTTCAAAACAAGCTTCCCTTCCGTGGTCCAGTGCTGCAGCAAACAATACATTTCAAAACAAGCTTCCCTTCCGTGGTCCAGTGCTGCAGCAAACAATACATTTCAAAACAAGCTTCCCTTCCGTGGTCCAGTGCTGCAGCAAACAATACATTTCAAAACAAGCTTCCCTTCCGTGGTCCAGTGCTGCAGCAAACAATACATTTCAAAACAAGCTTCCCTTCCGTGGTGCAGTGCTGCAGCACACAATACATGTCAAATCAAGCTTCCTTCCGTGGTCCAGTGCTGCAGCAAACAATACATTTCAAAACAAGCTTCCCTTCCGTGGTCCAGTGCTGCAGCAAACAATACATTTCAAAACAAGCTTCCCTTCCGTGGTCCAGTGCTGCAGCAAACAATACATTTCAAAACAACCTTCCCTTCCGTGGTCCAGTGCTGCAGCAAACAATACATTTCAAAACAAGCTTCCCTTCCGTGGTCCAGTGCTGCAGCAAACAATACATTTCAAAACAAGCTTCCCGTCCGTGGTCCAGTGCTGCAGCAAACAATACATTTCAAAACAAGCTTCCCTTCCGTGGTCCAGTGCTGCAGCAAACAATACATTTCAAAACAAGCTTCCCCTTCCGTGGTCCAGTGCTGCAGCAAACAATACATTTCAAAACAAGCTTCCCTTCCGTGGTCCAGTGCTGCAGCAAACAATACATTTCAAAACAACCTTCCCTTCCGTGGTCCAGTGCTGCAGCAAACAATACATTTCAAAACAAGCTTACCCTTCCGTGGTCCAGTGCTGCAGCAAACAATACATTTCAAAACAAGCTTCCCCTTCCGTGGTCCAGTGCTGCAGCAAACAATACATTTCAAAACAAGCTTCCCCTTCCGTGGTCCAGTGCTGCTGCAGCAAACAATACATTTCAAAACAACCTCCACCGTCACTTCCCTCCCTCAACTTAACCGTCCCGGCCGGTAGGGCCCATATGGGACTGCGTCACCGCAGGCCGATAGATCCCTTATGGGACAGCTACTTTACGCGCGTATCATAACTGCGCTAACATTAGTAGCGCTGCTAATTTGGCTTGAGGAGTAGGCTTATGTCTACACTGTCGCCCCGGACCATCACCACCTCCCCCACGCACCCTACCTCTGTCCCATAGACCGACCCCAGTAAAGTGACCACCACCTCTGCCACGCCAACGAGTGCTGCGGCAGCTGTAGCAACGGCTGCTGCTTCTGCACGTGGTGCCCCTAAACGTCCAAGGGGACCAAAAAGGCTGCAATGATGTCGGGAGATGATGCATGCGGGTCAGTTATGCAGGGGTCCAATGCAGGCGGCCAGTCCTCCTGCGCCTGAAAAATATCACACTGTGACTGCCCCACTGTCACAGAGGGTCCAAAACAAACAAACAGGCCAATAATAGACCGGGAAAAGGCCTTGGGCGCACAACGGACCGAGTCTGACACCTCAGCAGTCTAGCCCAGCTCGGAGGGTTGCACGCCACCACAATCTTCAACTACCAGCGATTATTCTGAAGCAACCAGGGTGAGCTAACCAAAAATATTTCACATGCTGATGTATTTAAATGAATACTACAGCTAAAATTGCTTCCAGGTCATTCTGCAGGAGTTGATTTTAAGACGATTGCTGCGGCTTTGGGGGGTAGACGCGGGAGGTATCGTCGGCCTTTATGGGTTAATATTCAATAATGATGTTGAAATGCAAAGTCCTGCTGACATTGAGTTTAACCCTAACAGCGCGGGTGTGGACAACAGTGGGTCACAGCTGGTGCCTGGGCTCAAGGCGCGGTGTGGACAACATTCAACAAGCATTTTTTGACTTGGTGCGCCGTCAGATTTCCTTTGTTTGTGGTGAAGTAAGCATGTGTTTTCTTTCCAACACTACCCAGCCATGCTGCCTTGTGTTAGCTTTGACAAGATGTACACCCACCTCTTCTCACCTTACAGGGAATTTCATCCACAAGATGGGGGCCACAGCACCCACCAAGGGAAGGCCTGGAAGTTAAGCTTGTTTGGGTGTGTTTCACATAAACTGTAGAAAAGTTATGCTCTTTATTACTAAATCATAGAAGGGAAGTCCACTAGGGATGGAAAACTGTCTATAATACGTAACGTTCTTTCAGTGATCCTACTTCAATATTCCGTACTCGCTCCAGCAATGGTTATATAGTCTTCAACTTAACGTCGAAGGACAGTTAAGGGTAAGTACTTTACAATGATACTTCATTCAGTCACGTGAGGTAAGTAGAAGTGAAGATATGAAAGGTTGAAGAGAGGCATGTTTTTGCCGAATATGCCCGCGTGGGAGGACAGCCTGCAGGGCAAAACAAGCCACCGCTTTAAGGGTTAACCAGGCACACAGTTATCCACCAGCCCCAAAGGGAAGATGAACACCTGGGTGACATTCACGCTGACTGCCCGGGCCGGGATTCAAATCTGAGCGCAAGGAGTAAAAGCCAGGCCCGCTGACCACAGGAGCATGGAGGCATGGTCACAGGCCTGCTAATGTTTATAGCTGTGGATTGGCATATTGGTGCATTTCCCCAAAGATGCACAAAGGCTGACCCTGAGAATTTTTTCATCAACACCAAAGCTTCATGGGAACAGTTTGGCCATTTCCAAGGAAAGGATGATGTGTGTGCATGCAAGAAATGCCAGGAAGAATGATGGGCAGCATGACTCACTGGCCACACATACTGTACTGTAAGTTACAAAAATTCCTTACAAACAGCTCGTCCCTGAAACAGTCCTCACCATGAAGCCTCAGACATTTCCTTCATCTTCAAGTTCAGGTCCTTAAGTTTCCCTTCCATGGGCATCATTTACTAGTGAATGCTTCTTTCTATATAGATGAGGAGATAAAACTGTGGAGAGTGTACAAAGCAGTGACCTGTTGGTGTCTTTCTCTGTAGTGGGCCGGGCAGGAGTCCTGAAGGCCGGGGCCTCAGCTGTTGAGGGAAACATTCACGACTCATCACTGGCCGAGTGTGTCGGTGCTAACACACTCCATTACAAGTGTACTGAGTGCCCTAACTAATGGTTTGTTATCCCATTAAGTAAAAGTAAACACTATCTGTTTCCATACTTGGCACAAAACAATAATTCCTTGGCTGTAGTATCATGCTGTACACACTGGCATGTGTTAAGTATTACTGGGCTGACTTGAGGAAGAACAAATGTTACAGTTTACAAGTCACCAGGTGTGACAGTTTTCTTTGGTCACCATCCAATAGAGCAATTGTTTTGCTTCTAAACTTGCAAGACAACAATGCTATGTCTGATTTTGTTGTGTCAGCCATTAAATAAATGTTGCAGACATCTTTATTACTGTGGTTTGCAGCATTTCCAACACAATCAAGTAACACTTTCAAAATATCACAGCCATCAGTACTTAGAGCATGTTACAGGCAGGTGCTGACATTTCCTTTGTTTTGGGCAGGCAAAACAGGCAGCCAGTGTTGTTTTGGCATAAACACATGGTAGTGAGGGCATTAAAATATTCAATAAATTTGTAAGGCAGCAGTTTCATCACTGCCTGCCACTCACTGATGTCCCAAACCTTACATGGGCCCAGGGAACCAAAGCTGGCTTTGCACAGACTTAACCAATCCTTAGATTCAGAGATCAGTGTTCTGAACACTGAATCACACCTGCCAGCAGCTGTTAACCCTTTCATTGCTAATCCCTCGCAGCGAGACTATCCCCCAGGCGCACTCGGGCAGCCCAACTGAGGGAGGGGGGTCTCTTTTGACCTCAGCATCTCAAAAACTATTCATCACAGCTAAAAAACAAAAAAAAAACATTGGAAAGAGGAGGCCAAGATCTATAAGATTCAGTTATGTAAGCCTCTCCTGCAAATGTACAGGCACGTTCAGCAAGTGACGCTAGTGCTCGCTCTTTCAACCGCTGTATCTCAAAAACAATTCACCACAGCTAAAAAACAAAAACACCTTTGGAAAGAAGAGGCCAAGATCTATAACATTCGGTTATGTAAGCCTCTCCTGCGAACGTACAGGCACGTTCAGGGAGTGTTGCCTGTGAAGACGTACATTTATGCGTGCGTGTCGGTCAACCATAAGGCAATTACTGAGTAGCTCTCTTGATGGGGTGCTGGCAGGGCAGTACTGCCAAATGCAAAATTTACAACTATATGGTCAAAAAATCAGTGAGGTGAAGCTATGCAAAAATGCTGCAATATTGGACAACAACATCCACCAGTTACTCGTCCGTAGATTTTCTGCGCTTTTCCGCTCTAGGCTGATATGATTTTCCACCAAATTTAGTGGAAAACCCACTCAATTGGCAGTGCTGTGGGGTGAGAAATAGTGTTGGAACACTCTCATATCCTTGAAATTTGAGTGCGACTGGTGATCACAGCGAGGGTTTAGCACCACCGGCAAGTTACGCTGGTCCTCGCTGCAAGGATTTAGCATCAAAAGGGTTGAACACACAGGTCCAGCTGGGGGTGGGGCTGGGCTGGGCGGGTACCAGTACAGGACAGGTCCTAAAAGTACCGACTCTACAACACTGTGGCAGCACCAGACTGATGAGCAGACTGGTGCCCTGATGGTGTCACACAGTACTGCCAATACCAGTACTGGTGCCTGCCCTTACTGCCAACAGGACCTGTTGGTTGGGCTTTAACAGCCCAACAATAATAATAATATAATAATAATAATAATAATAATAATAATAATAATAATAATACGTACCTGCTTCCCTCCTTCTTGTGGCAGTGAGTGGCTCCCCTGGTGGTGGTGGAGGTGGTGGTGGTGGTACAGCATGCTCCACATCGCTGATCCTGCAAATAATGGTTCAGAAATATACAGTTGGAGACAGGGTGGAAAAAAAACACGGTAAAAAATAAATAAAATAAAAAAATAAAAAAAGCATGTTCTTTTTTTGTTTTAATGTTTTTTGGTTTTAATATATATATATATATATATATATATATATATATATATATATATATATATATATATATATATATATATATATATATATATATATATATATACATATATATATATATATATATATATATATATATATATATATATATATATATATATATATATATATATATATATATATATATATATATATATATATATATATATATATATATATATATATATATATATATATATATATATATATATATATATATATATATATATTTATATATATATATATATATATATATATATATATATATATATATATATATATATATATATATATATATATATTCTACATGTGGCCTATTGCTGGTAGGATAATTCCTATGGGTCTGATGGTTGGCCCGAGCCCATCATGGCGCAGGTAATTGTTTATAATGGCGCCATTATTACTGGCTCATGCTGCCCCCCGGAGACCATTCATGATTTCACTTGCGCTGTACAGGCTTTTCTAGAGCCTGGGTTGATGGGTGGTCTTCAGGACAGCATGTGGGTAGTCTTTGGCCTATGTGTTAACTGCATTAATTGTGTTTGTAAAGCATATACATATATATACATATATATATATATATATATATATATATATATATATATATATATATATATATATATATATATATATATATATACACACACACACACACACACACACACACACACAAGATTGGAAGAGAGCAAACACAGTACCAATTTATAAAGGATGAAAGAGAGAGGACCCATTAAGTTACAGAGCGGTGTCACTCACTAGTGTGGTTGCGAAGATATGTGAGAGGCTGGTTAAAAACAGGTGGTTGGATTTTTTAGAAAGGGAGAGAATTATCTCGGATTGCCAGTTTGGATTCAGGAGAGGGAGATCTTGTGTCACCAACTCGTTATGTTATTACTCAAGGGTGACAGATTTAATACAAGAGAGAGAAGGCTGGGGGATGGAGTGTACCTGAATTTGAAAAAGGCATTCGACAAAGTACTGCACAGAAGATTAATTTGGAAAATTAAAAATAGGGGTGGAGTGGGTGATGGACTGATTAAGTGGCTGGAGGACTTCCTAACTAACAGGGAAATGAGGACAATAATCAGGGACAAGGCTTCCAACTGGTGCCCTGTGATGAGTGGGGTCCCACAAGGTTTGGCGCTGGCATCGATAATGTTTGCTGTTTATATAAATGATATGGTGGAGGGAGTGACCAGCTATGTGAGTTTGTTTGCAGATGATGCAAAGCTATTGAGACGAGTCAATGATGTGAAGGACTGTGAGGCATTGCAGAGGGACCTGGACAAAATATGGGAGTGGAGTGGTACATGGCAGATGGAGTTCAACCTTGGGAAATGTAAAAAAAATAGTTTGGGAGGAGCAGTAGATGTGAATATGATTATAAGACGGGAAGTGAGATAATATGCAGAGGAGTGGAAGAAAAAGATTTGGGAGTGACTGTCTCAGAGAACATGTCACCGGACAAACAGATCAACAGGATAACGGGACAAACTATGAATTTGCTGAGGAACATAAGGACGGCATTTGTGTATTTGGATGAGGAGATGATGAAGAAATTAATAGTTACAATGATAAGGCCAAGGTTGGAGTATGCAGCAGTGGTCTGGTCTCCTCACGAAAAGAAGAATATAAAAAAGCTGGAAAGAGTACAGAGAATGGCAACTAAGATGGTACCGGAACTTAGGGATCGGACTTACGAGGAGAGACTCAAAAGCATGGGGCTCACAACCCTGGAGAGAAGAAGAGAAAGAGGAGACCTGATAGCGGTGTACAGGGTGGCGAGCAGGGTGGAGAATCTGGAGTGTGTGTGGAGCGAGAGGGAAATGAGAGGACATGGAAAGAAGTTGAGGCCAACCATGTGTAGGCAAGATGTTAAAAAGTTTAGCTTCCCAAACAGAAGCATTGAGTTGTGGAATGGACTGAAGGAGGAGGTGGTTTGTGCAAGAAACATTCATGATTTTAAGAAAAAGTTGGATAAGAGAGGATATGGAGACGGGACAGCGCGAGCGTAACTCTTTTCCCGTATGTCACAACTAGGTGAATACACACACACACACACACACACGCACACACTGCATGAGGCAGTGGGACAAGCCATACAGTCAGCGACAATTAGAGGAGTTCTGTCCCCCCAAAATTGTCAGTGATCGCCAGCTACTTTAACTAAAACAGAGTCAAGGCCTGTTGATGCTATGAAGACTCGCACACTTTAAAATCTCTCACGTGATGAGTCATGATGCACTGTGCCTATAGTCTACAAGACATTGATCCCAAGTGTTTATGCTAACATTTTTCAGGTGAGGTGGTGAGAAACACTCTACCATTCAGTTATTACAAGCTAAATACTCGCACCCAAGCTTACACCATTCTCCTGCCACATGTATAGCTTGAAACATTTTTCCAATAGATTCCACGAAGACTTACTTATGTTCAATCTGGAAAGTACCAAACAGAATCTAGTCAGTAGAACTCGTGGTAATGAGATATTCAAAAGGCTGAAACCCGCACAGTACCGAAAGGAGCCGCTGAGGGGCCGAACTCACTCTCACCAAGACTTCATACCTGTCAAGTCTTACGTTTTTTGCATAAGTCTTACGTAATTTCGGTGATTTTCAAGTCTTACAATGTAAGTTGAAAATCTTAAGTTTTTTCTCCGCTGGCGATGTTTTTTTTAACATGTTTGTTTTAAACAATTTGAAATATATCGTACGTGCCATATTTAAATTCATGTGAGTGTGCTGAGTAACGGCTACTGTTACGGTTAGTGTGTGTGTGTGTGTGTGTGTGTGTGTGGGTGTGTGGGGGGGAGGTACCTCGTGCACCCTGCTTGAGTCCGTCGGAAGTTCCATACCTGTCAAGTCTTATGTTTTTTCAACACCACCACACCACACACCACAGTAGCTTGACAGGTATGAGACTTAGCAACACAAAGGGCTGTAGCTGTCTAGGACACTGGGGAGAAAGAAACAGTGGAACACCTAATTGTAGAATGTAGCAACTACGAGAGGCAGAGAGGAGAGTTAGTACCAGAAGAAGTGATGGCCGTGATGAGCCGATGAAAAGCGATACAGGTCAAAAGATGAAGAAGGTTTGTTTTGGTTTGGAATGCCAAGTGGTATAAATCTTCCTCCAAGGTATAAATACATAATGAACAAGTAAAGTCTGTGTTCGTGATTTATTAATTGCTTTAGTGTATCAAGTGCCTAAAATTGAGAGCAAAGAAGTTTTTGTAGACCTCAAAACAACGAACAACAGGTCGTAGATTCAGGCTGCTTTGCAACCTAAGTTTCATAATTTCATTTATCATAACACTGCAACTCTGTCAAAGATTACTGAAGAAAATGTTCTTAATATTCATAACAATCTCACTCACCCTCTGGTTTATAGCCTTTGACTCTTTCCAGCAGGGCCTGTTTCTTGACTTAATAATAATAATAATAATAATAATAATAATAATAATAATAATAATAATAATAATAATAATGATAATAATAACAGTAATAATAATCAAGCAGTCCTACCTTAAGATGAAGCAGCTGTTGGGTGTGAGTGGCAAAGTCTGGGCAGGAGTGAAGCAGATGGTGTCTGGCTCCTGAGGTACAGCTGTGAGTGGCTGGAGCAGTGAGTGTGGCAGCCACCCTCCACAGCCTGGGTCACCACACACCTGCAGGCCATGACAGGGGTTACCAGGAGGCATATTCCCCAAGTCTGTACTCTTGAGCAGGGCAGGATAGGTGAGGTTAGGTTAGGGAAAGTTAGGTAAGGTTTGGTTGGAGTTACTTAGGTAATTTTGGGAGGGGGGAATCACAATGAGAGTATTTTCCAGAACAGCCCGTGGTTAGCTGCCAAGTTACAGCCGAGCGTCTTCACTCAGGGACCACATACCCGCAGAGACTTCAGGAACATGCGACCAGGAGTGCCCAACTAGCAGGGGACAAAACAGATGACCATTCTCTTCCTCTCAATCTTTATTTGAATATTCTCCTTCCTTCCTTTCTCTCTCTCTGTCTCCATCTTTATTTGTATTTTCTACCTCCTCCTCCTCCTCCTTTATTTATTTTCCTCTTGTTCCTAATCTTTTCTTTATATATATCTCTTTCCTTCCTTCTTTCCTTTCTCTCTCTGTCTCCATCTTGGTATTTGCATATTCTCCTTCCTCTTTATTTTCCTTTCATTTCCAGTTTTTTCTTTATATTTCTTTCCTTCCCTTCTCTTCCTTTCTCTCTCACTCCATCCTTATCCATATTCTCCTTCCCTCCCTTCTCTAACTGACATTCCTTTTCCTTCTCTTCCTCTAAGTCCTGTCACTCTACACTTTCCCTGCTCTTAACATAGGCTGAAAAAAAGAAAGTTAACCCTTCCCTAAACTGCACCAGACACCTTAAGTTGACAGACATTCCAAACTGCATATCAAAAGTTCACTCGTTGGCAGCAGGGTAAAATAAACTGAACCTTACCTTGCTACATCATCCTTCTCTCTCAGCCCATCATACCCTACCATGAGATCCATCCATCAGGCTGTAGCAGTCATGGAGGGCTTTACTTTGTCACCACCAACTTGTGGCACTGGCCAGCCAAGCAGTTCTGTGCAAGGCTGGACCCCATCTTGACCAGGCAGTCTTGCAGGGCGGACTGGCTTAACGGGTTCTGTGGAAGGGAGGGTTTGGGGATCACTCATGCCTTGGAAAAATAAAGAATTAAATGTTCTTACGTCAATAAGTAATAAGTAGCCCGTCATTATATGGATGTGATTCTGGTGCTATTATCTGGTGAGCCAACTGGCACTGCAGTCTCCATAGAAATAGATATAGGGAACCTTATATCCTCTAGGATACATAGATTTTGGTATTATTTCGGATTGTTCCCCATCTCACAGCAGTACTTCTCATCTGATATAAATTGGTCGTTGGTGTTGGACGTGTTTCTGGCTGGCTCTGCATTTGCTCGATTGTTTATGAGTTTGAATTATAGTTGAATAGTGGCAAGCTGTTTAAATCAAATATAAGAAGCCAAGGAGTATATTGACTGGATCTGGAGAAGTGTTTCCAGCAAGAAGTGGACAAATACATAGGAAGAAATTACCATCCCAGGATCAGCCGATCAGCCATGGCGGAAGGTGACACACGTAAACAAACAGAGAAGGTGGTGGCTCAAGAGGGGGAGGTTTGTCCAGACTGCAAAGTGAAGGTACAGGAATATGATGATGCATTACTGTGCGGTCTTTGTGAATTTTGGCACCATATTAAGTGTGAAGGAGTATCAAGAGAGGTATATAAATTTTTAGGGAGGGCTGATGCTAGCAAACTCCACTGGTACTGCAACAAATGTGATATTGTTGCTGGTAAGGTTCTGAACCACATTACAAAGTTAGAAAAGAGACAAGATGTAATGGAAACAAGGATGAAGAATTTTGAGAAGGAGACATATGTTAAGCTTGGTGCTGTTGAAAGTGAAGTAGCCGAAGTTAAGAGCCGACTTAGTATAGAAATGGATGGAGTGAAAGAGAAAATCGAAGAACTTAGAGTGTTGGAAATGGGAAAGACAGATAAGCTTGTAGAGGTGCATAAGGATATGAATGTCATAAAAGGTAATCTAATTGAAGAAGCTAAGGAGAAAATTTACAATGAGGTAAAGGATGATTTAGTAAAATCTTGCAAGGATTATGTGATGGAAACTCAGAATACTTACAACTCACAAAGTACTACAAAAGCAGGTAAAAGTGGGATTGCAGAGGAGGCAGTGGAACAAGTTAAGGACATTCTCCGTAGAGAGAATAATATAATTCTTCACAGAATGCCGGAAGTCATGATAAGTGGGTTTAATATGGAGGATAGAGAAGACAAGATGAGACATGATAAGCTAATGTTTAAAGAGTTTTGTGGAGAGTTGGACCTAAATTGTTTTGATAGTGACGTTGTGGAATTACGGAGGATAGGTATGGTGCCTCAGCCCGCAAGTAATGAAGGAGGTGAGAACAGTGCACCAGAAAGAAAGTCAAGACCAATGATTGTGACATTAAAGGAAGGAATGAAAATGAGGATCATGAGGAACTTGTATAAACTAAGAAATGCTAAGGAACCTTTATTCAGGAATGTGGTAGTGTACCATGATATGACAAGGGAGGAACGTGAGAGAGAGAAAGAACTAAGGAAACAGGCCAAAGAAAAGAGTGATGAGGAGAAGGACACTGGAAATTTTTATGTGGTGAGAGGAAAGCCATGGAAAAGGTACCTGTTGTGTGTGAGGAGAAAGTAAGAAGGAAATATCCAGCAAACTTGAGGCAGAATGGGGAAAAGATGAAGTGTCAAAATAAAATATGTGTGATGTTTAGTAATGTTGATACATTTACAAGAGACAAAGTGAATGAACTTGAGGAAAGAATAGAAGATATGGAAGTGAAACCCCATGTGATAGTAATACTTGAGGTGAAGCCAAAGAACTATAGATATGAAAGGAGTATTGTGGAGTTCAACATTGAGGGATATGAGGTGTCAGGGGAAAATATATCCGAAGAAAGCTGTGGGAGAGGTTTGCTGTTATATGTGAGGCATGGGGTGTGCTACAGTATTGAGAAGGGGGTGATTTTTGTGAATATATAAAAATTAATATAAAAGGTAAAGAGGACATATTGCTCACGGCTGTATACAGGAGTCCAAACAGCACCAGTGTGAACGATAATAGATTATTGGATCTGTTACACGAAATTGCTGACCAACGAACGAATCATAAAATAGTTATAGGGGATTTTAACTTGCCTAATATAAACTGGACAACTTGCACAGTATCAAATGGAGATCAGTATAGTCACAGTTTTATAGAAAGAATAAGAGATTGTTTCTTGGTGCAACATGTAAAAGACATAACAAGATGTAGAGGAAACGACAAAGGGAATGTGCTTGACCTTGTGTTTACTGATGATGACCTCAGAGTAGAGGAGATTGAGGTAACCAGCCCACTCGGCAAAATTGACCATAGTAGTATAATTTTTCATTGTGATATAGAACCACAGATAAGGAAGACAAAGAAGAATGTGTACTTATATGAAAGGGGAAATTACTTAAGAATGAAGGAGAAGCTAAGTATAGACTGGAAAGTATACTTGAATACTGGAAGTATAGATGACATGTGGAATAGATTTACAATTAAAATGCAAGAAGTTATCAGAGAATGCATACCATGCAGAGTGTTTAAAGAAAGGGAAACAAGGAAAAACGTAAACAGTGACTTACCCATGAACAGAAAACTTAGGGCGAAGATTAAGAAAAAGCAAAGGCTATGGGAAAGATTGAAGAAATTGTCAGAAAGAAATAACAGTGGAAATGAGGAATATCAGAGAGTTTTAAGTGAGTACAGACATTTAAATAATCAGGTTAGGAAAGAAACAAGGAAAGGAGTTAAATTGAAGGAACAAACAATAGCACAAAATGTAAAACACAATCCAAAAATTTTCTGGAAGTATGTTAACTCCAAGACAAAGACAGTATCTGGGATTACAGAATTATATAAGGGAGGTGACCAAAATAAAAAGACAGAAAGTGACAAGGAGAAAGCCGATGAGTTGGGAGAATTTTTTTCATCAGTATTTACAATTGAACCACCAGGAGCAGTGCCAGAATTGGAAGTGAGACAAACCCCACAGTTGTCAACTATGGAGATATCAAGGAATGATGTACTAAAAACATTGAAAAAGTTAAAGAGAAATAAATCCCCCGGACCAGATGGACTACACCCTAGGGTTATATTGGAGGTTGCTGACGTGCTTGTGGAACCATTATGGATTATCTTCACAAATTCCATGAAAATGCGTCAAGTTCCCTGGGAGTGGAAAACTGCTAATATTACAGCAATATTTAAGAAAGGGGATAAGAGTGATCCAAGCAATTACAGACCTGTGAGTCTTACTAGTGTATTAAGTAAGGTTATGGAAACCATCGTGAGGGAAAACATTATGAAACACATGGAGAGTAATAAATTATTTAGCAAAAGACAGTATGGCTTCTTACCAGGGAGGTCTACCGTACTACAGCTGATTCAAGTGTTGGATATGTGGACCGAGTCTGTTGATAAAGGATGTGCAGTGGATGTGGCTTATTGTGATTTAAGGAAAGCCTTCGATACAGTCCCCCATAGACGGTTGCTTGAAAAACTCAGGAGTTATAATATTACTGGAGAACTACTTGACTGGATGAAATCATTTTTGTGTGGTAGGAAACAACGGGTCATTGTGAATGGGGAGAGGTCAGAAATGAAAGAAGTTATAAGTGGCGTGCCTCAGGGATCAGTTTTGGGTCCACTCTTGTTCGTGTAGCGTCATCTACTCACTTGGTGCCTCCGAGCAGGTGTTCATGGTGGCGACAACAGCACTCGCACACTCGATGAAGAACACCTGTGAGTTCTGGTCCCCTGTTTCTGCTTGTCCATCTCCTGAGAGCCCAGCACCATCCTGGAAGGGGTAAAAGAGATGGTAACTGACTGATGGAGAGAATTATTAGGGTATAAGTAATGGTGAAGGAGGAGACAGAAGGAGAACCAGATTCTTAAACATTTTGGTGCACACACACACACACACACACACACACACACACACACACACACACAATGACAAGGCTTTCATAGGAGTTGTGATTATTTCCAAGGGTAGTTTCTTAGCCCGGTAGCAGCGACGGGCCAAATGTGTGGCTTTACCGTGTGTAGCAGCAACGGGCCAAATTTTTGCCATAATATAAACCCCAAAAATTAGATGATGCATAAACTGATCACAAATGCGTTGATATATATTATGAAATGGTTTGTGTGAGTGATGATTTTTTTCTCATTTTTCTCGCCTGGAGGGACCATTAACAAACATGATCCCCGCTGCTACCACCGGGTTAAGATCCACGCAGCAGAGCTTTTCCCACTGGGCTATCAGAATGGTGAGTCTGCATGTGTGTGTGTGTGTGTGTGTGTGTGTGTGTGTGTGTGTGCTAATTCATGTTCGTCAGAAAAAGCATAGCACTCCAGCAATTATTTCTTTTTTTAGGACAAATTTTGACTAATATTATCCTTTTTGGTACCCTGAACTTTTGGCCTAAGGAAAAGAATTGAGGCAAGCACTCCACCCCTTACCATGGTCCCCCTCATCCAGTGTGCTGTACTCCTCGCCCTCGGCCTTGCCCAGTGCCCACGGACACCTCCCCATGGCCGCCAGGGTCCACAAAGTCCAGCATCTGTGTGGCAAAGTCCAATTAGTATATCTGTGGGAGATTTAGCATCGGAGAGTACATCACCTTACCCTAGTGTTGGGTTTGCTAAGTATTATAAGGTTTCTTTATCCTGTGGTGTATGATTAGAGTTTGACATTTATATAGCAAGGTTTAATTAATACAGTGAGAGGTTATTAAGTGCTAGAGTATATCATAGTATTTCTTCACCTTACCCTACTGAAGTGATATGCTGGAGTTTGACAAATATTATAAGGTTTATTTATCTCGTGTTATGATTGTCATTTGTATAGCGAAGTTAACTTAGCACAACCATGGAGAGAGAAGAAGAGGTAGAAAAATATAAACAGCTTCCCTTTGTGCACATGTTACAAGTTGAGGAAATGGAAAAATAGCAAGAGGTGAGTGACTGCACACCATCAACAACATCATCACAAAAGAAGAAGAAAAGACACAATAAAACAAGGAAAAGAAACATTACAAAATAAAGTCCAATCCTTCCATCACTCTCGTTATTGAAGTTGAAGGAAAAAAAACTAAACTGGAATCCATTTTGACAGTTGGGGAGGTCAGACCAGGTCAGGTGATGCTAGGTCAGGTTAGAATGGTTCATTTCCATTGTTTTTTGAGCCGTTGTATTTTATTTCCGTTCAGATTATTCCATTTGATTTATTGTGCAATGTTGAACAGCTTATTCTTCATCTTGTCTGCATCATAGTGTGAGGTCAGACTTTGATATTTCTGTTATATATACTCCATCTTATTGACTTATTTTAGTCTGTATATATTCTGTGAGGCTTGTCAAGGGTTTACTTTTCTGTGTAGTGTGAGGTCAGAGCTTTCATTAGTTCTCCATCTCTTCATAATATTTTATGCATACATCCTGTTCTGTTTGTTATGTGAGGGTCAAGGGATTACTTGTCACCATGTATGTTGTGAGGTTCAAACTTATGGTGGTTTTGATTTGTCCAAAACTCACAACACAGAGATGAAAATGAAGCCCTTGAGCCTCACAAAGCAAGTAGACTACAACATGTCAATGAAATAGAATATAATAGACATACAAATCTGTAATATTTGTTTCGCAGAAATCACTTATTTTCAGAAGGGGAAAGGAAGGGGGTGCCCACAGAGTCCATGCCGTGAGGTGCTTGGGGTGGGGAGGAAGGAGGCTTGCAGGGGGAGGAAGCCCTGGGGTGGGCGAGGCGACGCACCCCCAGCGTATGCCCCCCAATGATTAACCGGCTGATTAGAGAGGGGGGAGGAGAACAAAAATCCTGATTTGATGTAACTAACTAACCTAGCTATTCCTGAAGCCTATCATATTGCTATCCAGCCTATCCCAACCTGTCAACAATTTAATCTAACCAAACAATCTATCCCAACCCAACCTGACTTGACTAAGGCCGGGTTCCCACTATCCCGTTTTGATGGTGGCCGTAAATGTTAATGACGGCAAAATGGCTTGACAGAAATGGCAGCCGGAGAGCTTGGCTCCGTCATGGCTCTTATTGACAACCAAAGCCTGGACCACATGGACCACAGCGACTCCTTGATTGGCGCCCTTGTACCAGCTGCTGGGTCAGCAGACAGGCCAGCTGCTAGGAGGAGGCCAAGGTTCTGGACATGCCAACAATTATATTTCAAGCCTTGAAATTATTGTTAATTAAATGTTACAGGCAACACAACCAGAGGTGGGCATTCCGCTAAGAAGGTCCGCTAATCCACTAATTAGTGAGCTAAAAAAAATGTTAGCGGATTAAAAAATTTAGCGGATTAGTGTTAGCGGGTGCCAAAATTGTAAGTCCGCTAATCGATGATTTCCATTTCCTCTCCTCTACTTTCAGTACTTTCAACTGTATATTTCACACACACACACACACACACACACACACACACACACACATTATAATTAGTCTATTGATTTATTCTATGAAAATAAAACTTAAAACTTTGTATATAAGTTAGTTTTACTATTCATTGGAAATTATGTTTTTGCAGATTTAACAAAAAAAAAAGTTAGCAGACTCTTGGGGACTTGATTAACAAGCAAAAAAAAAAAAAAAAAAAAAATAGCATTAGTGGACCAGCAAATGCACATGTTTGGCCACAGTCTCCCCAGCACCAGTGGGTTAGTTTACACCTGGGTGTTGTATATGTGTTGTTGTCACACTTGTGGTTCTCAACAAAAATTATTCATCACCACATGTAAATAACATATAATGAAATTATATTTAAATAATAATTATACTGAAATTTAACTATATATTATTCTGTATCAAGTACAGTAAACCATGGACATAAAGGAATCAAGGTGGGTAACTTAGTCCGTTGATTTTGAAAGTCCATTACAGGCGGCAGAAATTTAAAAATACTTATAATAGCTGTGAACCTAAAAAATGTAGGAATATAGTTTTATTTATTGTATATGGTGTGTGCACTTTGTCTGTATAGCTGCACAGCACACTTGGCAAGGCTGCTGGCATTAACATGCAGTGCGGGACGGGGCGGGGTGGGTCACTACGCGGGCCGGTGGTAACGGGGCGCCCCAGTGGCAAGTGCATGACAGGCATTGAAAAGTCATTCATTTAGTGATTTCCATAAAAAAATACCATGTCCATATTAAACAGCATCATATTTTGTCCATGAATAAGCAGTTAGCATCTCCAAGTTAGTAGGCTACACTCTCGTAAACAATCCCCTACGCCCTTGTCAGCAGAGGCGGGCCGTGACAGTGACAAGGTGTGTGCTGATTGGGCTCCGTGCGTGATTGGCAGTGCTGGTGATGGCTGCTGGACACAAGATTAGGGATGTGAGAGATTGGTGTTACATCTGTGAAGACCTTACATCAATATGCATCAATATGGATTGGATGTTGTTTGTGTCCTAAATGGTGCCGTATAAAATGTACTTTCCCGGGTGCAATCAAGCTTGTTGGATATTTAAGTGTGATACTATAACGAAAATATCAGACATGAAAACTGAACCAATAGATATTTGTGATATTATTCATGAAAACAATTAAGACACTCTCACTCACTACAACGTTTGAGAAAAAGTGCATCCAAGATTACTCTTGAGGCTAACACTGTAATTGTTGACGGCCCTCGTAGACACCAGCGGCGGAGCAGCAGGGCCTGAAACCTCATCACCGGTGAACGGTAAGTAGCTATTAGCTTGGCAGGAGGTGGCTGGCTGGCTGCCCTCTTGCCATTCACCGCTGATAGTTTCAGGCCCTGATGCACTGTCAGCGCAACACTACCCCAGGACGCTGTGGGCTGCCTGCTGGTGTGGCTGAGGGCTGCCAGCGGGTGTAAGTCTAGAGTTTTACCAACATGTTGAATGCAATGACAGGATCATATTGTACAGATGGAAGCAAGGCTGTGTGTGTGTGTGTGTGTGTGTGTGTGTG
>NW_026110353.1:0-22500 GCF_024679095.1 Eriocheir sinensis | reverse complement strand
CCCCCGACCCCAAAACTGTCGAAACAACAGAGAAATAGTGAAGACAACACTAATGATGATAACGATGATAGTCATAATAATGATAAGGGTAACAATAATAATAGTGATAATAGTAACAATAATGATAATAACAACAATAACAGTAACTGCCTTGCCTTCAATCTCCGCGCAAAGCTGGAAGGTGAAACACGTGTTGTTGCCAGGCGTTTCCTTCTTCATCCTCGTCGCCTCAACAAACAGGAAAACACAAAAATGCTGAGAACTTACTTAAGAACAAACAACAGCGAACACAAAGTCTGTGCAATAACCCACTACTTTCCAAACAACTTGCCTCACTTATAAAAACAAAGGAAAAAATAATCCTGCACTACCAAAACAGTAGTAGTATTTTTATATTACCACAGCATTATTATTATTACATATTATTATTATTATTATTATTATTATTATTATTATATACACACACATACATTACATAGTATACATATATTATTATTATTAGTAGTAGTAGTAGTAGTAGTAGTAGTAGTAGTAGAAGTAGTAGTAGTAGTAGAATTAGTAGTAGTAATAGTAGTAGTTGCAGTAGTAGTAGTAGCAGTAGTAGTAGTAGTAGTAGTAATTGCAATAGTAGAATTCTAACAGACAAAATATACAAGAAAGTAAAATAAAGAAATATTTCTTTCTGCAGATTAAGATATTTTTTCGAACGGGGCAGAGGAGGAGGAGGAGGAAGAAGAGGAGAAGGACGAGGAGGAGGAAGAGAAGAAGAGGAGGAGGAGGAAGAGAAGAAGAGGAGGAGAAGGAGGAGGAAGAGAAGAATAATTAAACTGATGAATAAACGCAACCATTTCCTCTATGGCTAGAAAAGGAGAAGAAGGAGGAGGAAGAGGGGGAGGAGGAGGAGGAGGAGGAGGAGGAGGAAGAGGGGAAGGAAGAGGAGGAGGAGGAGGAGGAGATTTTCCAGCACAGAAACATCAATTAAAATTCGTTGTTATGTTTGTTGCACTTCCTTTCCCATCCTCTCTCACTACTTCCTTTTTCTTCTTCTTTTTCTTTTTCCTCTTCCTTCTTCCTCTTCCTTCATCTCCTTCTTCCCCTTCCTTTTTCTTCTTCTTCTTCTTTTTCTTCTTCTTCGTCTTCTTCTTCCCCTTCCTTTTTCTTCTTCTTCTTCTTCTTCTTCTTCTTCCTCTTCCTTCTTCTTCTTCTTCTTCTTCCCTCTTTCTTTTCTTTCTTCTTCCATTCTTTTTTTTCCTTCTTCCTTCTTTCTCTTCCTTCTTCTTCTTCTTCCCTTCCTTTTTCTTTCTCTTTCTCCTTCTTTTCTTCCCCTTCCTTCTTCTCTTCTTTCTTCTTCCTCTCTTTTTCTTCGTCTTCTTATTCTTCTTCCCCTTTCTTCTTCTTCGTCTTCTTCTTCTTCATCTTCCTTCTTCTTCTTTTTTTTTTTCTTCTTTTCTTTCTTTCTTCCTTCTTTCCTCTTCCTCTTCCCTTTCTTTCTTCTTCTTTCTTCTTCTTCCATTCGCCTTTATCAAGTTCTCTGACCTTCTTTCATTTCATAGCTGCCAGATGCCTCCTCCTCCTCCTCCTCCTCCTCTCAGGCTTCACTCATTACTGTACCAATTAAAGATATGTATTCCCTGTGAACTAATGACACGAGAGAGAGAGAGAGAGAGAGAGAGAGAGAGAGAGAGAGAGAGAGAGAGAGAGAGAGAGAGAGAGAGAGAGAGAGAGAGAGAGAGAGAGAGAGAGAGAGAGAGAGAGAGAGAGAGAGAGAGAGAGAGAGAGAGATAATATTAATAAACAAAGATACAGACACACACACAAACACACACACACACACACACACACACACACACACACACACACACACACACACACACACACATTATTTCACACACACTGCACAGGCTGGGTCACTACTACCACACGCTGGGTGCGTCATTGTTAGGCCTGAGAAGAGGGGGGAGGGGAGGGGGGGGACAAGGCTTTATAAGCCGACGCATACTGGCAGTAACCGGGCAGTTCACCCGTGAAGTTCTGCAAGGCATCTTGACCTGCTGCCTGTCAGACGAGTCTTGGGAAAATACTTCACTTGCCAGAAGATCAGAAGTAATGACACTTCTGATGTTACTGAGCGTCGCGGCCATGGCCGTGGTCGGGCCTGCGGCAGGAGCCAGCCAGTTAACTCCCGCCCCTAAGCTGCAGTGAAGGCGACACGAGCAACGTCTCCCGGCAGGTCCGTAGTGTCCAGTCTCCCTTGCCGCACGGGGCCTCCAGCGAGGCGTGTATCCGAAGCCCTGGACAGCTGCGCACCCGCCTCCGTGCAGCGCCCAACGCCGCCGAACCCGCTGGTGCAGGTAATGGTTTATTCCGCAAAGAAATACAGCTTCCTTCGTGTAATGTAACTATACACCACCAAGTAATGTGACCTGACCACGAAGTAACGTAACTTAATCCAATCAAATAACGTAAAGTAGACCCATCAAATATGACTCCCAAACCCCAGTAAGCTACGCAGCCAAATCACACTTAAAACAATGGCATTAGAAGCACTGTTACTTTATTTCTGCTGGTGACCTACTCGCAGTAATAGACCAACCCTTTGCCTGACCATGCAGGAGGCGAGAGAGCTGCTGCAGGAGGTGCGTCAAGTCGTGCGTCACTACGACAACCGACCGCGTCACTGCAAGGACCTGCTGGACGCCGGGGACAGCGGCAAGGGCATTCGCCACGTGTACCCCTTCCCTGGCAGCCCTGAAAGGCGCGGCAGCAGTACTGCGACCAAATTTACCGGATGAGGGGCTGGACGGTGTTCCAGAGACGCAATAACCCCACCGTCCGGGAAGATTTTAACTGACCTATGAATGCGACTTGGTTTCGGCTATCTGAGGGCGAGAGTTCTGGCTGGGCCTGGACCCATGTACGGACTGACATCGGCGGCCTTCATAGGGAACTGCGCACGACATGGCGGATTGGGGACGACGGAAAATGGTACGCAAAATACGGCTTTTCTACGTCATTCTGCTATTCGGGCACCGCCTCACTGTTGACAGGTACAAGATGTTATGGGAGAGCTTTTACAAAGTCGTTGTAGTAGTAGTAGTAGTAGTAGTAGTGTAGTATAGTATTGGTAGTAGTAGCAGTAGTAGTATTGGTAGTGGTGTAGTAGTGGTAGTAGTAGTAGTAGTAGTAGTAGTAGTAGTGCAGTAGTAGTAGTACTAGTGGTAGTAGTAGAAGTATAGTGTAGGCCTAGTGAGAAATTTTTTGTTTTTTACAACAAAGGAGGCAGCCTGGGCAAGCACAAAAAAACAGTAAAAAAGCCTGCCAATCGGTTGCTCCTACAAAATATTCAGAAGACAAGTACAAAGCAAGGGTCAAATTGGAGAGGTGTCTCTGATACCTCTTGAAAGAGTTCAAGTCGTAGGCAGGAGGAAATACAGATGGTTGAAGATTGTTCCTGAGTTTCACCAGCGAGGGATGAAAAGCGTAGATGCTGGTTAACCTCTGCATAAGGGCTTGGACATAGACGAGCACATAGGAAGTCAGGCAGCGGAATAAGCGGGAGGGAAGGAGGCATGTGTTAGCAAGTTCAAAGAGAAATGGAAAGGTCGGATAGAAGATAGAAAGAGGGTGCACATCGCGCGGGAACTTGGGAGGCAGTGGTGACCATCAGTAGGGAGACAGATGCCGGAGACGAAGAGCCTAGCTTCCACTCTGTCCAGAAGAGTTGTGTGGGTGGGAGCCCCCACACGTGAGATGCATAGTAGTAGTAGTATAGCAGTAGTAGTAGTGTAGCAGTAGCAGTAGTAGTAGTAAAGGCAGCAGCAATAGTAGTATCACCCCGACACCACTCGCCTGGTATCTTCAACTCAATAATTAGTGGGCAGACTGCTGGAACACTGCCGCCATGAAGAAAATTCAAATAGGATCTGCTGAAAGTGTCGTGCCGGGGACACTTCTTTGTAAATATTCAGCAGAAACAGCATTTGCTTTTTGCGAAAATCACTGCTTTTCGTGTGAAAAATGTTTTGTGTCCTTTTAAACATTTGTCCGACCCTGGTCCTAAGTCGGCCAACCCACAGAATGCTTCCAGCCAACAGCCAGAGTTCACAGACACGCAGCGCATTCTCCCAGCCATTCAAATCATCCAAAAATCTACTTCTTCAGCACACAACACGCACACACACACACACACACACACCCACACACACACACACACACACACACACACACACACACACACACACACACACACACACACTCTCTCACACACACACACACACACACACACACACACACACACAATAATAACACATTAATAAACTTCTATATATATATATATATATATATATATATATATATATATATATATATATATATATATATATATATATATATATATATATATATATATATATATATATATATATATATATATATATATATATATATATATATATATATGAATTCCAGGTACAGCGGTGACGCAAGGAATTTAGCCGCAGTTCTGGCTGCGTCAATTCACAGATGCTGATATACCACAAGGAACTGTGCCAGGTGAAGGCTCATGGCTTGGCTTCATAAGTTTGCAGCAGGTCGTTAATATTTTGCTACTACAGGCTGAAAACCAAGGCCCATTGCTGATCTTCCCATATGTACACAGGAACTTGTGATAAAATCATCCTTTCCAAGAAGATTAGAATGATCTGACAAATTAACAACAACAACAACAAAAACATGATCTTGCAATGCCTTTCAACGAAAAAAGGTCTCTGCGAATGCTAAACCGTTCCATAAACTGGTAGATCTTAAGGCTAGCAAGGACCTTTCTGACGAACAGTTCTTCAGAATGATGAGAACATTGAATGACTGGATCATTTGAAGCAAGTGGTATCGTGGTGGCACAGTCGTTGTAGTGACGCCACGCTGAACAGCTGCCGCACGAGGGGCAACACGGGGGACACACCGCATCCTGTGGGCTATGGCGAGGAACATTACCCTTGCGGCAGACCGCTGCGAATGACCTGACCAGCCTTCTAAACATCATGACTTGGGTTCACCTGTTGCCCAGTACACCTGTTTTGCTGACAGTCTTCCATGCGGTAAATTCACGTGCGATCTTGGCCACACACCAGCAACATCCTCTTTTCAGCACGCGACTCAGCGAGTCATGCGCTCTTCAAAGGGCTGCCTATGCCTCTGATATTTACAGCCTCAGGTGGGCCAGGGCTGCTGGCATGCCTGGGTGCTTGCCGCCCCAAGGCATAAAACTGTAAAATGTAAATGTGAAGAGTTCACATGATGTACAAGCGAATAAAAACCTATGAAAATGAACAGCATCAAGGTTTCAACTTTTCATTACTATAACGAGGAGAGAGAGACCGTTAGTGCGTCTGGATTATCATAATGCTCACACAGGTGATGGAAGGGGGCAGGGAGGGAGAGAGAGATGGAAGGGGCAGGAGGGAGAGGCGATGGAAGGGGAAAAGGAGGGAGAAGTGAGGGAAGGGGAAGGAGGGGAGGGATGAAGGGGCAGGAGGGAGAGGCAGATGAAGGGGGAAAAGGGAGGAAGGATGAAGGAAGCAAGAGGGGAGAAAGTGATGGAAGGGGGCAGGAGCAAGAGGTGATGGACAAAGGAGGAGAGGTGACAAGGGGGCAGGAGGGAGAAGTGATGTATAAAGGAGGAGAGGTAATTTTAACAAAGAGGAAGAGGTGATGGAAGGGGCAAGGAGGAAGTAGATGAAGGGGGCAGAGGGAGAAGACAAAGGAGAAAGGATGGAAGGGGCAGAGGAAGGAGGACAGTGGAGGAGAAGAAAAAGAGGAAGGAAGAGAGAGATGAATGGCATGGAAGCTGAATAGGTGGTTGGAAGGAGGAGAGGTGATGAAGGGGAAGGAGGGGGAGGAAGGGGAAAGAGGGAGAGGAAGGGGAAAGAGGGAGAGGATGAAGGGGGGCAGGAGGAGAGGAGGAAGGGGCAGAGAGAGGGATGGAAAAGGAGGGAGAGGTGATGGAAGGGGCCAGAGGGGAGAGGTGGACAAGGGGCAGGAGGAGAGGAGATGGGAAGGGCAGGAGGGAGAGGTGGATGGTTAGGCAGGAGGGGAGAGGTGATGGAATAGGGCCAGGAGGAGAGGGATGGAAGGCAAGGTGGAGGGAGAGGTGATGGAAGGGGCAGGAGGAGAGGAAGGAGGCAGAAGGAGAGATGATGGAAGGGCCAGAGGGAGAAAAGGACAGACAACAAGAGGGAAAAGGTGATGAAGGGGGCAGGAGGGAGAGAGGATGGGGACAGAGGAGGTGATGAAGGGCCAGGAGGGAGGGTGATGGACAAAGGGAGGGAGGTGATGGGTAAAGGTGAGGGGACAGGGGATGGAAGGAGGAAGAGGTGATGGAAGGGGGGCATAAGAGGGAGAGGTGATGAAGGGGCAGGAGGAGGAGGTGATGGAAGGGGCAGGAGGGGAGAGGTGATGGAACTGTAGGAGGGAGAAGGATGGAAGGGGGGGAGGGAGGGAGAGGTGATGGAAGGGGCCAGGAGGAAGAGGTGATAGAAGGGGGCAGGAGGGGAGAGTTGATGGAAGGGGGGGTGAAAGGAGAGGTGATGGAAGGGCAGAAGGAGAGGTGATGTGGAAGGCCATGAGGGGAGAGGTGGATGGAAAGGGGTGAAGAGAGAGGTGATGGAAGGCAGGAGGGAGAGGAGGAAGTGGGCAGGAGGCAGAGGTGATAGAAGGACAGGAGGGAGAGAAGATGAAGGGCAGGAGGGAGAGAGGACAGAAGGGGGGAGAGGTGATGAAGGACAGGAGAGAGGTGGAGGAAGGGGGGCAAGGAGGGGAGAGGCATTGCTTTGCCAGAGGGAGAGGTGATGAAGGGGGGGCAAGAGGGAGAGGATGGAAGGGACAGAGGGAGAGGTTGATGAAGGGCAGGAGGAGAGGGGTGATGGAAGGGGAGAGAGGGGATGGGAAGGGGCAGGAGAGAGAGGATGGACTGGGGCAGGATGAGTAAGGATGAAGGGGGCAGGAGGGAGAGGGTGATGTAAGGGGGGGGCAGAGAGGTGATGAAGGGGGCAGGAGGGAGAGGGGTGATGGAGGGGGCAGGGAGGGGAGAGGAGGAAGGGGGCAGGAGGGAGAGGGGTGATGAAAGGGGCAGGAGGGGAGAGGTGATGGAAGGAGGCAGGAGGGAGAGAGATGGAAGGGGCAGAGGGGAAAGGTGATGGCAATGAGGAGGTGATGAAGGGGATGGAGGGAGAGAGGATGGAAGGGGACAGGAGGGGAGAGGTGACATGGGGTGAGAGAGAGGTATGGAAGGGGGCAGGAGGGAGAGGGGATGGAAGGGGGCCAGGAGGGAGAGGTAGGGGATGGAAGGCAGGAGGGGAGAGGTGAAGGAAGGGGCAGGAGAGAGGTGAAGGGGGCAGGAGGAGACAGTGATGGAAGGGGCAGGAGGGAGGAGAAGGGGCAGGAGGGGAGAGGATGAAGGGGGCCAGGAGCAGAGGATTAAAGGAACAGGAAGGAGAGGTGATGGAAGAGGCCAGGAGGAGAGGGATTGAAGGGGCAGAGGAGAGGTGATGGAAGGGGGTAGGAAGGAGGTGATGGAAGGGGGCAGGAGGGAGAGGATCAGGCAGGAGGGAGAGGTGATGAAGGGGTAGGAAGGGGAGAGGTGATGGAAGGGGCAAGGGAGAGAGGGATGGGAAGGTGGGGGTAGAGGGAGAGGATGGAAGGAGGAGAAGGATGGAAAGGGGGAGGGAGAGGTGATGAAGGGGCAGGAAGGAGGTGATGGAAGGGGGCAGGAAGGAGAGGTGATGGACGGGGAAGGGAGGGGAGAGGTGAATGAAGGGGCCAGGAGGGAAAGGGAGGAAGGGGCAGGAGGGAGAGGTGATGGAAGGGGGGCAGGAGGGGAGAGGTGGAGAAGGAAGCCAGCAGAAGAGGTGATGAAGGGCAGAGGAAGAGGTGATGAAGGGGGCAGGGGAGAGGATGAAAAGGAGAGAGGTGATTGAAGGGGCAGGGGAGAGGTGATAGAAGGGCCAGGAGGAGAGAGGTGATGGAATGGGGCTGATGGGAGAGGATGGAAGGGGCAGGAGGAGAGGTGATGAAGGGGGGGACAGGAGGGAGATGATGGAAGGGGGGGGCAGGAGGGAGAGGAGAAGGGGGGCAGGAGGGAGGACAGGAAGGCAGGGAGGATGGAAGGGGCAGGAGGAAAGATGGAAGGGGGCAGGAGGGCAAGGGATGGAAGAGAGAGAGAGGTGGAGGGAAGGGGGCACGAGGGAGAGGTGAATGAAGGGGCCAGGAAGGAGAGAGTGATGAAGGGAGACCAGGAGGAGAGGTGATGGAAGGGGCAGGAGAGAGAGAGGTGATGGAAGGGGGGCAGGAGGGAGGAGTGATGGAAGGGGCAGGAGAGGGAGAGGTGATGGGGAAGTTGGGCCAGGAAGGAGAGAGGTGGATGGAAAGGAGGGGGCAGGAGGGAGGGAGTGATGGAAAGGGCAGGAGGAAGAGGTGATGAAAGGGGAGCACTAGAGTGAGAGTGATGGAAGGAGGAGAGGCAGGAGAGGAGAGATGATGGAAGGGGGCAGGGGAGGGAGGTGATGGAAGGGGCCAGGAGGGAAAGGGGGAGAGATGATGAATGGGGCAGGGAGGGAGAGGGTGATGGAAGGGGACAGGAGAGAGAGAGGGTGATGGAAGGGGCAGGAGAGAGGTGATGGAGGGGTGGGAGAGAGGGGTGATGGAAGGGGCCAAGAGGAGAGGTGATGGAAGGGGGGAAGGAGGGAGAAGTGATGGAAGGGGCCAGGAGGGAGAGGTGATGAAAGGGGGCAGGAGGGAGAGGTGATGGAAGTGGCAGGAGGGAGAGGTGATGGAAAGGGGGCCAGGAGGAGAGGTGATGGAGCTGGAAGGGAGGACCAGGGAGGGAGAGGTGATGGAAGGGAACAGGAGGGGAGAGGGGGTGATGGAAGGGGGCAGGAGGGAGAGCATGAAGGCCCGGGAGGGAAGAGGTGATGGAAGGGGGCAGGAGGGAGAGGTGATGGGGAAGGGAGTCAGGGAGGGAGAGAGGGGTGATGAAAGGGGCCAGCAGGGGAGGAGGTGATGGAAGGGGGCAGGAGGAGAAGAGGTGATGGAAGTGGGGCAGGAAGGAGAGGTGATGGAAGGGGCCAGGAGGGAGAGGTGATGGAAGGGGGCCAGGAGGGAGAGGTGATGGAAGGGGCAGGAGGAGAGAGCTGAGTAGAAGTGGGCAGGAGGGAGAGAGGTGATGGAAGGGGGACAGAGAGGAGAGGTGGATAGGGGGGGCAGGAGGGAAAGGTGATGGAAGGGCGCAGGAGGGACAGGTGATGGAAGGAGGCGCAAGAGGGAGAGGTGATGGAAGGGGGCAGGAGGGGAGAGGCTGATGGAAGGGGCAGGAGGGGAGAGTAGGATGGAAGGGGGGGCAATTAGGAGGAGGTGATGGAAGGAACTTGGGAGAGGGAGAGGTGATGGGGAAAGGGGCAGAAGGGAGGGAGCGATGGAAGGGGCCAGGAGGGAGAAGGTGTTGGAACAGGGGGCAAGAGGGAGAGAGGTGTTGATGGAAGGGGGGCAGAGAGGAGAGGTGATGGAAGGGAGGGCAGGAGGAGAGAGAGGTGAGGGAAGTGGAAGGAGTGAGAGGAGAGAGGTGATGGAAGGGGGCCAGGAGGAGGGGTGATGGAAGGGGGCCATGAGGGAGGGGATGGAAGGAGGAGCAGGAGAGAGGTGATGGAAGGGGGCAGGGAGGAAGGTGATGGAATGGGGCAGGAGGAGGAGTGATGGAGAAAGGGAGCTGGGGAGGAGAGGTGATGGAAGGGGGGCAGGAGGAGAGGTGATGGAAGGGGGCAGGAGGGAGAGGTGATGGAAGGGGGCAGGAGGGAGAGGTGATGGAAGGGGGGGCAGGAGGGAGAGGTGATGGAAGGGGGGCAGGAGGGAGAGGTGAGGGAAGGTGGGCAAGAGGGAGAGGTGATGGAAAGGGCCAGGAGGGAGGGGTGATGGAAGGGGGCCATGAGGGAGAGGTGATGGAAGGGGGCAGGAGGGAGAGGTGATGGAAGGGGGCAGGAGGGAGAGGTGATGGAAAGGGGCAGGAGAGAGGGGTGATGGAAGGGGGCAGTAGGGGAGGGTGATGGAAGGGGGCAGGAGGGAGGGTGATGGAAGGAGGGGCTAGGAGGGAGGGTGATGGGAAAGGGCAGGGAGGAGGTGATGGAAGGGCAGAGGAGAGGTGATGGAAGGGGGCAGGAGGAGGTGATGGAGAGGCATGGAGGGAGGTGATGGAAGGGGGGAGCCCAGGAGGAGAGGTGAAGTGGAAGGGAGGCCAGGAGGAGGAAGGTGAGGGAAGGGTGGGCAAAAGAGGAGAGGTGATGGAAAGGGCCAGGAGGAGAGAGGTGGTGATGGAAGGGGGCAGGAGGGAGAGGGTGATGGGGAAGGGGCAGGGAGGAGAGGGTGATGGAAGGGGGGCAGGAGGAGAGGTGATGGAAGGGGGAGCGGAGGGAGGAGGGGTGATGGAAGGGGGGCAGAGGGAGAGGGTGAGTGGAAGGGGGGCAGGAGGGAGAGATGGAAGGGGGGCAGGAGGAGGTGATGGAGAGGGGGCAGGAGGGAGAGGTGATGGAAGGAGGGGCCATGGGGAGGAGTGATGGAGGGGGGCAGGAGGGAGAGGTGATAGAAGGGCAGGAGGAGAGGAGATGGAAGGGGGGCAGGAGAGGAGAGGTGAAGTGGAAGGGGGGCAGGAGAGGAAGTGATGGAAGGGGAGCAGGGAAGGAGAGGTGATGGAAGGGGGCAGGAGGGAGGAGGTGATGGAAGGGAGACTGAGGGAGGAGAGAGGTGAGTGGAATGGGGCAGGAGGAGAGGTGGAGTGGGTGGAGAGGGAGAGGGTGATGGAAGAGGGGGAGCAGGAGGAGATGATGGAAGGGGGCAGGAGGGAGAGGTGATGGAAGGGGGGTAGGAAGGAGAGGTGATGGAAGGGGGCAGGAGAGAGGTGATGGAGATGGGGAGGGAGAGAGGGTGATGGAAGGGGGCCTTGGGGAGGGGAGAGGTGGGGAAGGGGGGCCAAGAGGAGGGGTGGAAGGGCCAGGAGGGGAGGGTGAGTGGAAGGGCCAGGAGGAGGGGGCACAGTGGAAGGGAGCAGGAGAGGTGATGGAAGGGGGCAGGAGGGAGAGGTAGTGGAAGGAGGCAGGAGGAGAATGATGGAAGGGCCAGGAGGGAGAGAGTGATGGAAGGGGCAG
Organism: Eriocheir sinensis; assembly: GCF_024679095.1. Lineage (NCBI taxonomy): Eukaryota > Metazoa > Arthropoda > Malacostraca > Decapoda > Varunidae > Eriocheir > Eriocheir sinensis. The sequence goes on along the minus strand of NW_026110353.1, from coordinate 11,314 downwards.
GGAGGAAAGGTGATGGAAGGGGCCAGGAGAGGAGAGAGAGTGATGGAAGGGGAGCCAGGAGAGGTGATGGAAGTGAGCAGGAGGGAGAGAGGTGATGGAAGGGCCAGGAGGGTGATGGAAGGGGGAGCAAAGGAGATGTGGAAGGGGAGCAGGAGAGGAGGTGGTCTGGAAGGGGCAGAAGGAGAGGTGATGGAGGGGCAGGGAGGAGAGGTGATGGAAGGGGCAGGAGGAGAGGTGATGGAAGGGCCAGGAGAGGAGTGATGGAGGGAGACAGGAGGGAGGTGATGGAAGGGGGAGCCTGAAGGAGGAGGCAGTGGAAGCGGCCAGGAGGAAGGTGATGGGGCAGGGCCAGAAGGGAGGTTGTGATGGAGAGGCGGAGGTGATGGAGGGGCAGGAGGGAGAGGAGTTTGGGGAAGGTGGGCAGAGGTGATGGAAAGGGCCAGGAGGGAGGGGGGTGATGGAGGCCATGAGGTGATGGAAGGGGGAACCCAGGAGGAAGGTGATGGAAGGGGAAGGAGGAGAGAATTGATGGAGGGCGGGAAGGGTGTAAGGGTGGCAGGAGGAGAGGGTGATGGAAGGGCAGGAAGGAGAGGTGTTGGAGGGAGGGGGGAGAGGTGACGGAAGGAGGCAGGAGGAGGTGATGGAGATGAGGGCAGGAGGGAGAGGTGATGGAAAGGGGCAGGGGAGGGAGGTGAGTGGAAGGGGGGCAGAGGTGATGGAAGGGGGCAGGGGGGAGGGACGTGATGGAGGGGCAGGAGGGTGGGGAAGGGGGGCAGGGGGAGGGGAGGGTGATGGAAGGGGCAGGGGAGGGGAGGGTGGGGAAGGTGGGCAGAGGGAGGTGACGGAAAGAGGGCCAGGAGGGAGGGTGATGGAAGGGGCAGCAAGGGAGAGGTGTTGAGTGGAAGGGGGCAGGGAGGGAGAGGTGATGGAAGGGGGAGCAGGGAGGGAGAGGTGATGGAAGAGGGGCAAGAGGAGTGATGGGGAAGGGGGCGGGAGGGAGGTGATGGAGGGGCGGAGGAGAGTGATGGAGAGGGCAGGAGGAGGAGGTGATGGAAAGGGAGCAGGAGGGAGAGGTGGAAGGAGCAGGGAGGGAGAGGTGATGGAAGGGAATGGGCAGGAGGAGAGGGTGATGGAAGGGGGGCAGGAGGAGAGAGAACATTTGGAGGGCAGGAGGGAGGAGGTGGTGGAAGGGGCAGGAGGAGAGGTGATGGAAGGAGGCAGGGAGGGAGAGGAGTGATGGAAGGGGCAGGAGGGAGAGGGTGAGGGAAAGGTGGGCAAGAGGGAGAGGAGGTGATGGAAAGGGCCAAGGAAGGAGGGGGTGATAGAGAAAGGGACACATGAGGGAGAGGTGAGTCAGGAAGGGGAGCAGGGAGGGAGAGGTGATTGGTGGAAGGGGGCAGGAAGGGAGAGGTAATGGAGAAGAGGGCAGGAGGAGAGAGGTGATGGAGAGGGGCAGGGAAGGAGAGGTGATGGAAGGGGCAGGGAGGGGAGAGGTGATGGAAGGGAGCAGGAGGAGGGAGGTGATGGGAATGGAGCCCAGGAGAGGAGGGTGATGGAATGGCCAGGAAGGAGGGGAGAGGTGATGCTGGAAGGGAGCAGGAGGGAGGTGAGTGGAATGGGGAGGAGGGAGAGGTGATGGAAGGGGCAGGGAGGAGAGGTGATGGAAGAGGGCCAGGAGGGAGAGGTGATGGAATGGGGGAAGGAGGAGAGTGATGGAAGGAACTGGCAGGAGGGAGGAGTGGAAGGGGGCAGGAGAGGAGAGGATCTGGAAGGGGGCCAGGGAGGAGAGGGTGATGATGGAATGGGGAAGGAGGGAGGTGAGTGGAAGGGGGAAGGAGGGTGATGGAAGGTGCAGGAGGGAGGGTGATGGAAGGGGGAAGGAGGGAGAGGTGATGGAAGGGTAGCAGGAGGAGAGGTGATGGAAGGGAGCAGGAGGGAGAGAGGTGAGGGGAAGGGGGCAGGAGGAGAGGAGGTGATGGAAGGGCCAGGAAGGGAGGAGGTGATGGAAGGGTGCAGGAGGAGAGGAGTGATGGAAGAGGGGGAAGGAGGGAGAGGTGATGGAAGGGGCAGGAGGAGGTGATGGAGAGGGGGAGCAGGAGGGAGAGGTGATGGAAGGGGCAGGAGGGAGAGAGGGTGATGGGAGGGGCTGCAGGAGAGAGGGTGATGGAGGGCAGAAGAAAAAGGTGATGGAGAGGGGGCAAAGGGAGGGGGATGGAAGGGGCCAGGGAGGAGGAGTGATCTGGAAGGGCAGGAGGAGAGGTGATGGAAGGGGGCAGGGGAGAGGTGATGGAATGGGGAAGGAGGAGGTGATGGAGAGAGGGGCAGGAGGGAGGTGATGGGGAGGAAGGGGCAGGGAGGTGATGGAGAGGGCAGGAGGACCGGTGGGAAGGGCCAGGAGAGGTGATGGAAGGGGGCAGGAGGAAGAGGTGATGGAAGGGGCCAGGAGGGAGAGAGGTGATGGGAGAGGGAGCAGGAGGGAGAGGTGATGGAAGAGGGGGAGCTTTGGGAGGGAGAGGTGATGGAGGGGCAGGGAGGGAGAGAGGTGATGGGAAGGGGCCAGGAGGGGGAGAGGTGACTGGAAGGGGGAGCAGGGAGGGAGAGGGTGATGGAAGGGGGCAGGAGGGGAGGGTGATGGAAGGAAGGGGGGCAGGAGGGAGAGGTGATGGAAGTGGGCAGCAGGAGGAGAGGTGATGGGAAGGGGGCAGGAGGTGAGGGGGTGGAAGGGGCCATGAGGGAGAGGAGTGATGGAAGGGGGGCAGGAGAGAGAGGTGATGGAAAGGAGAGGCAGGAGGGAGAGGTGATGGAAGGGATGCAGGAGGGAGAGGCGATGGAAGGGGGCAGGAGGGAGAGGTGATGGAAGGGGGCAGGAGGAGAGAGGTGATGCGGTGGGTGCAGGAGGGAGAGGTGATGAAAGGAGGGAGGCAGGAGGGAGAGGGTGATGGAAGGGGGCAGGAGAAGAGGTGAGTGGAAGAGGGGGCCAGGAGGGAGAGGGTGATGGAAGGGGCAGGAGGGAGAGGTGATGGAAGGGCAGGCAGGAGGAGAGGTGATGGAAGGGGCAGGAGGAGAGAGGGTGATGGAAGGAGGGCAGCAGGAGAGGGAGGTGATGGAAGGAGGGCAGGAGGGAGAGATGATGATGGAAGGGGGCAGGAGGAGAGGGTGATGGAAGGGGCCATGTGAGGGAGGGGGAGAGGTGTTGATGGAAGGGGGGCAGGAAGGAGGAGGTGATGGAAAGGGGAAGGGAGGAGAGGTGATGGAAGGGGGCAGGAGGGAGAGGTGATGGAAGAGGTGCAGGAGGGAGGGTTGATGGAAGGGGCAGGAGGGAAGGTGATGGAAGGGGGGCAGGAGGGAGGGCGATGGAAGGAGCAAGGGAGGGAGAAGTAGGATGGAAGGGGCAGGAGAGGTGATGGAAGGGGGCAGGAGGGAGAGGTGATGGAAAGGGGCAGGAGAGAGAGGTGATGGAGAGGGGCAGGGAGGGAGAGGTGATGGAAGGGGCCTTGGGAGGGAGAGGTGATGGAAGGGGCCAGGAGGGAGGAGGTGCAGTGGAAGGGGCCAGGAGAAGGAGTGATGGGGAAGGGCCAGGAGGGAGAGAGGTGATGGAAGGGGCCAGGAGGAGGAGAGTGATGGAAGGGGGCAGGAGGGAGGAGGTGATGGGAAGGGGCCAGGAGGAGAGAGTGATGGAAGGGGCAGGGAGGGAGGTGATGGAAGGGGGCAGGGAGGAGGAGAGGTGATGGAAAGGGGCAGGAGGGAGAGGTGATGGAAAGGAAGCCGGGAGGAGGAGAGGGGTGAGTGGAAGGGGCCAGGAGGGGAGAGGTGATGGAAGGGGGCAGGAGGAGAGGGTGATGGAAGGGGCCCAGGAGGAAGAGGTGATGGGAAGGGCCAGGGAGGGAGAGGTGATGGAAGGGGGCAGGGAGGGAGAGGTGATGGAAGGGGCCAGGAGGGGAGGAGTGATGGAAGGGGCAGGAGGGAGAGTGATGGAAGGGGCCAGGAGGGAGAGGTGATGGAAGGAAGGGGCCAGGAGGGAGAGGTGATGGAAGGGGCCAATGGGGAGAAGTGATGGAAGGGGGACAGGGAGGGAGATTTGTGGAAGGGGGCAGGAGGGAGTGATGGGAAGGGGCCAGGGAGGGAGAGGGTGATGGAAGGGCGCAGGAGGGAAAGATGATGGAAGGGGGCAGGAGGAGAGAGAGGGTGATGGAAGGGGGCCAGGAGGAGAGGGTGATGGAAGGGGGCAGGAAGGAGAGGAGGTGATGGAAGGAGAGCCAGGAGGAGGAAGGTGATGGAGGGCAGGAGGAGAGGGGGTTATGGAAGAGGGGCCAGGGAGGGGAGAGGTGATGGAAGGGCAGGCAGGAAGAATGGTGGGAAGGGCGGAGGTGAGGCGTGGAAGGGGCAGGAGGAGGTGATGGAAGGGGGGCAGGAGGAGAGAGGTGCAGTGGAAGGGGCAGGAGGGAGGGTGATGGGAAGGGGGGAGCAGGAGGAGAGAGGTGATGGAAGGGGCCAGGAGGAGAGGGTGATGGAAGGGGCAGGAGGGAGGGTGATGGGCGGGAAGGGGCAGGAGGAGAGGTGATGGAAGGAGGCAGAGGAGGGTAGATGGAAGGTGATAGGAGGAAGGTGGTGAGAGGCCAGGAGGAGAAAGGGTGATGGAAGGGCCAGGAGGAGAGAGGAACGATGGGAAGGGCCCCAGGAGGGAAGGGAGATGGAAGGGGCCAGGGAGGGAGAGGTGATGGAAGGGGCCAGGAGGGAGAGGAGGTGATGGAAGGGGCCAGGAGGGAGAGAGAGGTGATGGAGGGCAGGAAGGGAGAGGTGATGAAAGGGCCAGGAGGGAGAGGAGTGATGGAAGGGAGCAGAGGAGAGGGTGATGGGGAAGGGGGCAGGGGAGGGAGAGGGTGATGGAAGGGGGCAGGAGGGAGAGAGGTGATGGAAGGGGGCCAGGGAGGGAGAGGTGATGGAAGAGCGGGAGGAGAGGTGATGGAAGGGCCAGGAAGGAGGGTGGAAGCAGGCCAGGAGGAGAGGTGATGGAAGGGGCAGGAGGGAGAGGTGATGGAAGGGGGCAGGAGGGAGAGGTGATGGAAAGGGCCAGGAGGGAGGGCGTGAAAGGTGCATGGAGGAGAGCAGTGGCAGGGAGGGAGGAGGTGATGGAAGAGGGGCCAGGGAGGAGAGGAGGTGATGGAAGGGGGGGCCAGAGGGAGAGAGGTGATGGAAGGGCTGAAAGGAGGTGATGGAAGGGGGCAGGAGGTGCAGTGAGAAGAGGTGTGATGAAAGGGGTGGAGGCCAGGAGGAGGGTGATGGAAGGGGGCCCAGGAGGGAGGGAGGTGATGGAGGGGCCTCTTTTCTCTTTAGGAGGGAGGGGGTGATGGAAGGGGGCAGGAGGAGGGGGTGAGTGGAAGCCTCCTCTCTCCCCGACCAGAGGGAGGGTGAACTTGGAAGGGGGCCAGGGTCCAGGAGTTAGCATCGTGATCTTTGTCTTAGGAGCTCAGGAGGGAGAGGTGCTATGGAAGGGCCACTTCTTCAGGAGAGGTGATGGAAGGGCCAGGCAGGATGGTATATACACTCTCTGCCTGAAGCTTCAGAAAGAGTGTGTTGTGGGAGCCGGCAGGTGGCAGCCTTTTCCCTCCTCCTCCTTTTGTTGCCCTTGAGTCAGCTCTTTCTCTCAGGAAAAAAGGGAGTTTGGAAATACTTTTTTCTAGCATTTTATCTTAAATTTAAGGAAGAAATAGAATACAAAATAATAAATACAGTTCCCAAGTTTTTTAGTGATTTAAAAATTTAATTTCCCCATAAGTAAAATAAATAAATGAATAAATAAATAAATAAATAGTAAAATAGATAAATGAAATAAATAAATAATAAATAGGCAAATATTATAAATATATATATAACAGCCTCAAACGCCGAGGGAAGGAGGTACAGGCAGAACTGAGGATACGTTCAGCACTATATTTCTGAGTGTATATGTACAGGGTCCTCACACAGTGCAACCCAACTCTCAAGGGCACAGAACAAGTTAATCAGGGGCAGTATACACAAGGGTTCAACAGCATCACTAAAGATTACTTAACATATGACAAAAGAATCGTTAAGTGATTTTCCTGTAAAAGTGGCGCTGGGCCGCTTAGCGCTAAACTGGAGCACTTGAACTGGAAAAATTTAAGGCAGGAGAACTCCTAGCACAAATTAAAATATAAATTCTATGCAACATGGTGAATTACAGTGATGGAGGTGTAATCGCCTCAGAACATCTCAAGCCTCGTCAAGACGTGAGAACTGTCAATGCAGACTTGCTGAGACAGAGTGGTTCAGCCAGGGCGGACCTTGGGAAACACCTCACTGAGCCATCCCAAATGACAGTGGTGTTCTAACTGACAGGTAAATGCATCTGGGTCACAACCTTCCACAAAATAGAGAAGAGTTGGTGATAACAGACACTGGAACCCTCAAGCAGTGGCTGTGACCGCCTGCTGCCACCATCCACGAGGCTGTCACCACAGGAACCCTGGGAGTAACCTTGCTGGAAGCCCCGCGGGTGAATCCCAGTGTGTGGCTGGCGTTATACAGCCTAATACCTGGAAGGCATCCAGTAAATCAAGGTCAATCAGACTCCATGGTGCACGTGTATACAAATACAGAACACGAGACTGAACAAAGGTGAGCCAATATTTTACCTCCATGAATATCGCTGTAATATTCAGCTCTTTAGCCCTAACACACCTGGTAATCTTGTGACTATTGATGATGACTTCTACAACCAGTGACAAACCCTATTTAAATAAAGTTATAAGTATCATATAAACTTTTTACTTGACTATTATCTAATAATAAAGCTAACCTGGGTAAATTTATCGATGACATATAGTTATTCAACAATCATTAAAGATGGCTAATTTAACAAATCAACAATTATTTAGAAAGTTAGTAACAACTTCGTAACAATCTCAGGGAAGTGTCTATGAAATTACCTTCCTTTGCTCATTTTCAGTAACCAAACCAAATCAATTTGACGTACCAAGTAGCTCTTAAACCGAACTTGCTCTAGTACTCAAGCTTGCATCACTTATGACTTTTTCCTTTAATCCTAAATCAACATGTTTAGAAACCTTGCTCTGACATACCTAACAATATAAGTTCACCTCTCCTAACTCCAGATAAATTTCCGATTTGTGTTACTGACTATTTTTTAAACAAACATTTTTGATTTTGGACGTAAATTTTTACCAAACTAACTATCATTCAGAATGTTGCCTTATTTTAACAACAAAAATTATAAACGTCACTAACCTCATTGATCCTACTTAACGAACGGTAGCTATCCTTCTGTAGGAGAATACCTCCAGGAATCCCTGGGTGTTGCAAAATGATACTAATACCCATGCTAGCTAGCATTGTAGTATTATTTAATTTGTTTTGGTCATGTCTTTTTTTCACATTTAAAATTAATTAGTTCACAGTATATTATGGCTTTTGTTGTTGGCTTCCTTTCTTATGAAGATCTAAAGTGAATTTTATGATTATTCTTAGTCTTACTCGAAATAGCTATTAAAGTCAATCAACAATGCTAAAATCTTTTTGAACAAAAAAATTGCAAATTGGTCCATGAGTCAAGTTTTGACTTCTGGACAAGTATAGATATAGATATAGGGCAGGTACTCAAAGCATTTCTAATTGTAATGTATCTATTTGCAGTGATCGTGATGACATTGACAACAACGAGCAAGTCCTCCTAGACCTAGAGTGACCTCAAGCTGGTATTCGGCACATAACATTATTGTTTAATCATTTAGTTTTATCATCCAGCATCAAGCAATCATTCCCATGCAAGAATATAATGCACAATATAAGCAACTTCAATTGCTAGAAAATAAAGACAATGTTGCCAGCCCATATAGTGTGCACTGTGCAGTAAATAACTCATGTAGGTAATGCCTGTTATTCTATCATATACTTATGTCGATGCAATGTCTTTTAGTTCTTGCTTCGGGTATATTAATTACTAATCCATTCTTATTTCTCCGACGGCCATTTCCCGTGTCGATACATCAATCAGTTCAGTACTTTTATTTTTCTTAGCTTGTGTTTTGCAATTCTTTGCCAATTAAATCACTGGACACATCTTAATAAATATCACAGATTTAATTATCATATATCAGTCCCATAAGTTTATTTCAGATGCTCTTAAAACAACATCTGTCCATTCATAGTCCAACAACCTGAGTAGCAGCAACAGGCCAAATTTGTGGCTTTACCGTGTACCAGCGATGGGCCACATTTTTGTCATGATATAAACCCCAAAATAGATGATGCATAAACTGATCACAAATGTGTTGATATATATTATGAAATGGTTTGCGTGGTGATGATTTTTTCTCATTTTCTCGCTCGGAGGAACCTTTAAGAAACATGATCCCTGCAGCTACCAGGTTAACCTCTTTTAGTATAGTACACTAATCAAGAAAAACATCATTATATATATATATATATATATATATATATATATATATATATATATATATATATATATATATATATATATATATATATATATATTATGTTGTTTATTTGAACTTGTACTCATATTTCAGGGCCAAACATGATGTGGAAGAAGAAATCAGTTGTCTCCATCAGTCAGGTTTGTGCCATGGCAGCTTTCTCCAGCTGTCCGGCAGAGGTCAGTCCATGCCATGGAGAATTCAGCCCAACAATGAGATGGCATGCAGAGATGGATCACAGCTTCTCTTCCAATCAGTCAATCCTTGCAATGCCCTTTCTCTTTTCTCTTCTGTACCACCATGCTTACATAACTGATCCAAGGTACTTAAACTCGTTAACCTCCTCATTTCTTCACCATTCAAAATTATTTGGCGTTCTTTTTCACATTCAATGCCCACTCTATATGGGCATACAAACTCTACAACCTCCCTTCTACTCCGCTCACAAACCATCACTTTACTTTTGTTGACATTTACTTTCAACTTTCTCCTTTTACATACACTATCAAAAACACTGACCAAATTTTGTAAGTCACTTTCATTTTCTGCATTGAGCACTGTGTCATCAGCAAATAAGATTGAATTCATCACCCACTTCCCTCCCTCCCTCAGCATACATTTTTACTTCAATTTCCCCAACTTTGCCCTTCATTTCTCATAACACCATCCATATAAATATTGAACAACCATGATGACATATATATCTTTAAGACGTCCCACAATGACTCTGTCATAAACTTTCTTTAGAATAACTAGATCCATGAAGGCAGCATAGTATTTTTTCCTTTTGCTAATATTTTTTCTAATAAAACACCATACTGAAGGAAAATATCTGATCCAAACATCCTCTTCCCTTCCTGAAGTCACCTTGTTCTTCACGTATTTTCTCTTCTGTAAGTCTTTGCACCCTCTCAATTAGGACTGTGCCATATACCTTTCAGGTAGCCTACACTCAGCAGACTTATACCTACAACTCCCACCTCCCCTCTCCTGCCCTTCCCTTGTAAACTGGGACCATGATGGCTTTGTCCAAGTCTGCTGGGACCTCCCCTTCCCAGGCCACTTCACATATCTTGACCATTCATATAGTAACTTCATCTCCACTTCAACATTTCTGCTGTGATTCCTCTCAATTCATTCATCATCATCATCTCATCGACGCCTGCTCTTAGGAGCTCCCACCAGGGGATGGCCACGGCAGAAGTTTCCATCTTTCTCTATCCGGACACTCCCTCCTTCCCTGCTCAAAGTTTCTCAAGGATCTCTCATCCTTCTCCCTAACGTACTCCTGCACCCTATCTCTCCATGTCACTGGAGGTCGTCCTCTAACATTCCCTCCCTCAATCTCACATACACCCTTCTGGTCATCTTACTCTCCTCCATTCGCTCCATGTGGCCAAACCACTTTAAAGTCACTTATTCCCTTCACCCCCGTGACACATTCCAAAACGCTCATACACACTTTCATTACTTATTCCATCCATTCTACTCACACCACAAGCACTCCTCAAATAACTCATTTCCACTGCCTGCACTCTCGACCTCTGACTTTCATTCTAGGCCCATGTTTCACTTGCATATGTGAGGGTTGGTACTATTATTGTATTTTCAACTGATAACTGATCCAAGGTACTTAAACTCATTGACCTCCTCCATTTCTTCACCATTCAGAATTATTTTGCATTCTTTTTCACATTCAGTTCCCACTCTGTATGGGCATACAAAATCTACAACCTCACTTCTACTTCGCTCACAAACCATCACTTTACTTTTGTTGACATTTACTTTCAGCTTTCTCCTTTTACAAACGCTATGAAAATCACTGACCAAGTTTTGTAAGTCACTTTCATTTTCTGCAATGAGCACTGTGTCATCAGTAAACAGGATTGAATTCAGCACCCACTGCCTTCCCTCAGCATACATTTTTACTCCAACTTTGCCATTATTTCTCTCATGACACCATCCATATAAATATTGAACAACCATGGTGACATGACACGCCCCTGCCTTAATCCCACCTTTATCTCAAAATGTTCACTTGTTTCTCCAGTAATTTTGACACATGCAGATGCATCCTCATAGAAAAGACTTTATTGCACTAAACAGTTTTCCTCCCACCATAAATCTTTAAAACATCACAATACAATCCAATCGAATCTGTCATAAGCTTTTCAAAGTCCATGAAGGCAGCGTATAGTTTCTTTCCTTTGCTATTATTTTTCTCCTACCATCCTGAAGGAAAATCTTTGATTGATTCCATCAGTTCCTGCTGCTTTTCCATTTTTTTATCTTTTTAGTGCCTGATTTACTTCTTCATATGTTATACTTCTTTCTTTATATACTCCTCCTCTACCTCCGCTCAAAACTGTTGCTGTAACAGCTGCTGGACGTCCATCATCAAATTCATTAAGTTTTTGAAATATTCTCTCCATGTCTCTTTCACAGCTTCCGTCTTTCAACATCTTTCCATTCTCTTACCCATAACTTCATTAATTTTCCTTGGGAGATATTATTGGGGTGATGCTTTTCTTTCGTTTTTACTTCTTTCCAATATGATTTCCTGTTCCTTTATATTTTTCACTTAGTCTTTTCCAAAGTCTTCACCAACTCTCTTCTTACTTTCTTTTTATTGCTTGTTTTAATTTCATTTTGCATTCTCTATATTTCTTTTCCTTTCCTTTTACTTGCTCAACCACATTTCTTTCTTAAGTTTTTCTTAAAAAGTTCCTTTTCTCTTTTACTATCCTCCTTATCTCTTCTGTCCACCATGAATTTCCTTTTCTTTTCCATCTCTCACCACTTTCATCCCTACCACTTTTTGTTGTAGTTAACACTAC
>NW_026110352.1:757500-830927 GCF_024679095.1 Eriocheir sinensis | reverse complement strand
ATTAAAATGTATATACAAAATACATAAAATAATGTAAATTTGTATCAAAATATTTATAAAAATACATATAATAAATACGTATAAAAAATATGTACAAAATACACATATAATCATGTAATTCGTATCAAACTAAATAAACAAAATATCAATAAAATAATGTAAATTTGTATGAGAAAACATATACAAATACATAAAATAACGCTAATTTCCATAAAAATATATGTCCAAAAATGAACGTAAAATAAAGTAACTTTGGATAAAAAAATATATACAAAACACAAATAAAATAATGTAAAATCGTATGAAAATAAATACAGAAAATATTAATAAAATAATGTATATTTGTATGAAAATTAAGATGCAAAATACCCATGAAATAACGCATTTTTTTATAAAAATATATATACGAGAAAACATAAAATATTTGATTTTGTATTAAAATAAATAGATATACAAAATACACATAAAATAAGCTAAATTAAATACATCTTTATTTTCATACAAATTTACATTGTTTTATTAATATTCTGTGTATTTATTTTGATACGATTTTACATTATTCTATTAGTGTTTTGTATATATTTTTTTATACATATTTACATTATTTAATGTGTATTTTGTATATTTAAATTTAAATTTGTATGAAAAGAAAGATGCAAAATTCCCATAAAATAGCGCTTTTTTATAAAAATATATATTCCAAAATACATATAAAATATTTAAATTTGTATTGAAATATATATACAAAATGCATATACAGTAAGGTAAATATGTATTGAAAGAGATATTCAAAAATACATATAAAACAAAGCTAATTATTTTATGTGTATTCGTATATATATTTTGAAACAAATTTACATTGTTTTATATGTATTTTGCATATCTATTTCAATACAAATTTACGTTATTGTATGTGTATTTTGTATATTTATTTTAATACAAATTAATTTTTTCATGTGTATTTACATCATTTCATGTGTATTTTGTATATATATTTCTATAGAAATATATATTTTATGTGTATTCGTATATAGATTTTTAAACAAATTTACGCTTTAATGTGCATTTTTATATTTTTTCAATACAAATTTACCTTATTGTACGTGCATTTTGTATATTAATTTTAATACAAATTTAATTATTCTATGTGTATTTTTGTATATGTGTTTTTCAATAAATATGCTTTATTTTATGGGTATTTTGCATCTGTATTTTCATACAAAACTACATTATTTTATTGATATTCTGTGTATTTATTTTGATACGATTTTACATTATTCTATGTGTATTTTGTATATATTTTTCATTTAATTTAGCTTATTTTATGTGTATTTTGTATATCTATTTATTTTAATACAAAATCAAATATTTTATGTTTTCTCGTATATATATTTTTATAAAAAAATGCGTTATTTCATGGGTATTTTGCATCTTAATTTTCATACAAATATACATTATTTTATTAATATTTTCTGTGCATCTTTATTTTCATACAAATTTACATTGTTTTATTAATATTCTGTGTATTTATTTTGATACGATTTTACATTATTCTATTAGTGTTTTGTATATATTTTTTTATACATATTTACATTATTTAATGTGTATTTTGTATATTTAAATTTAAATTTGTATGAAAAGAAAGATGCAAAATTCCCATAAAATAGCGCTTTTTTATAAAAATATATATTCCAAAATACATATAAAATATTTAAATTTGTATTGAAATATATATACAAAATGCATATACAGTAAGGTAAATATGTATTGAAAGAGATATTCAAAAATACATATAAAACAAAGCTAATTATTTTATGTGTATTCGTATATATATTTTGAAACAAATTTACATTGTTTTATATGTATTTTGCATATCTATTTCAATACAAATTTACGTTATTGTATGTGTATTTTGTATATTTATTTTAATACAAATTAATTTTTTCATGTGTATTTACATCATTTCATGTGTATTTTGTATATATATTTCTATAGAAATATATATTTTATGTGTATTCGTATATAGATTTTTAAACAAATTTACGCTTTAATGTGCATTTTTATATTTTTTCAATACAAATTTACCTTATTGTACGTTAGGGTGGAGTGAAAAACAAAATTTTCGAAATTCCATATGCAATAGTGATTTTTGTTTGATATGTCAATAGCCATTATCTGTGTTAAAAGCATTTTGAATTTAAACAATTTTCTTAGGTGCCCCAAAGAGCATAAAACTGTATTGAATGTTTTTTTTTATTTCTCTACATACTTCCCTTATAGTTTTCACAGTGCCCACAGTTAAATCTTGTATAATGGCATAAATATCATAGTTACACCTTACATACTCATATAAACCAGTTTTCTGCGAAAATTTACCAACAGGTATTATTCAGGAAATATAACTCGTATGGTAGGCTACGATACGTCTTAGTTAGCAGTTGCTAGTTGTTGTATTCCCATCAGTGACACAGAAACACTCAGTGAGGGAGGAGTGTGCTGCATTCGCTCTACTTTAAAGCAATATTTAGAATTGTCAATTATTGGTTTATTTTCTTTTTTTTATTATTTACAGTATTTCGTTACTTTGTTTCAGGCTAGATCACTACAATGGCAGCAACCCGGAAAATGATAGACTGTCCCATATTTGGCAGCTTTAGTGATTTAAGTGGTAGAATGCTTCCCACTTATGAAGATATGATGAAGTGTTACCTATGAGAGACACCAGATGCAACAGCTTACTAAGAAAGATCCTGCAGTCAATGACATTGCAAATATTGTAAGTAAGAAAATAGAGTCTCTGTGGAAAAAGCCTCAATCCCATGTGTTTCTCATGATCGCATGAAGAAAATGATACTAGATTATCATAAGAAGTACCGATGCATTCTGAAACCAATGAAATGTAGAAAGAGATGTGACTTCATACAAACGGAAGTGTGACCAATTATGAGATCATGACTGGTCGTAATTATTTGACGCTTCTTGCTGTAAATGCAAGTGTTTCACTGACTGTCTTTGTTTGAAAGAAAGAAAAGTGCCTAAAGAAGAACAGACATTCTTAACTGATCAACGTACTGATAGGAAAATGGTCATGAGCTCAATTGATGTTGTAACTACAAAAGAAACAAACTTGCAATTGAAAGGAAAAGCAGGCTGGACCGTTTTATGAACGTCAGCGGAGTACAAATATGACAGAAGAGCCTAGTATAGTGCATGGATCCTCGTCTTCAGAAAATGAAGGAAATATTAAAGAAGACCAGAATTCACAATTCCAAAATCCTTAAGCGAAGAAAAGAACTCCATCTCCTTCACAGAAACACTCACGGAAAAATTTACATCTTCCCTTTGGCATCTGCTTGTGATCGTACTAGTGTTTCGATCGTGCTGCAGCCATTATAGCTAGTTCTGTTTTGCACGATATTGCAAGCACTTCTGAGGCAGACTCCTCTTATGTAATAGATCGATCTAAAGTTCGAAGAGAAAGACTAAAGCAACGAAAGTCTCTTCAGCAAAGTGCCAGTTCTGAAAAGCCTCTGCTTAGCATTTATTTTGATGGTAGAAAGGACACCACACTAATCCAAGAACAAGAAGGGAATAAGTATTATCGAAAGAGAATCCAGGAAGAGCATATTTCATTAGTAGAAGAGCCAGGATCAAAGTACATGGGACATTTAGCAGTTAAGAGTGGCTCAGCAAGGAAATTTCTGATTGCATAGCACAGTTCATTGAGACAGCACAAATGAAGAAAGATGAAATCAAGGCTTTAGGTTGTGATGGTACAGCTGTCAACACAGGGCAAAAGGGTGGTGTTATTAGACTATTAGAGACTAAACTAGGCAAACCATTTCACTGGTTTATTTGCCAATTGCACGCCAATGAGCTACCTCTTCGACATCTCATTGAAAATCTAGATGGCAAAACAGGAGGACCTAGAGGGTTTGTTGGAGAAATGGGGAAAAAACTAGAGGGTTGTGAAAAGCTCAGTGTAGTGGAATTTGAAAAAATTCCATCTGATTTGCCAACTGTAGACCGAAATGTGCTAAGTACTGACCAAAAATATCTGTACGACATCCACCATGCAGTGTCAAGTGGAGATTGCTCTAAAGATTTAGCCTTACGAAATCCTGGAAAGTTGGCTCATTCTCGTTGGCTTACGACAGCAAACCGCATTTTGAGATTGTATGTATCAACCAAATTGCCATCAGAGTCTATGAAAACTATTGTTCAGTATGTGATGAAAGTGTATGCTCCTATGTGGTTTACAATTAAAACTCATTCTGGCTGTGAGCATGGATCACAAAATGTGTTTAAGACTATTGAACTTTCGCGGTCACTTAAGGCTGATATAAGGGAAATTGTGTATCCAGTTATTCAGCGCAATGCATTTTTTGCTCACCCGGAAAATGTTTTATTGGGGATGATGAATGATGACAGAAGCCACATAAGAGAACTTGCTTGGAGGAGGACTAAAAGGGCCAGAGAACAACGCAAGGGTCAATCCATTAGAATCTTCAAAATTCCTGTGCTGAATTTTGATGCCAAAGACTACACTGACATAATTAACTGGCATGATATGAATATCACAGAACCTCCCTTAACCTACAACCTCTCTGACAAAGACATAGATGACTTGATTGAGTCAAAGCAGAAGAAAGTATTTGCAAATTTGCCGTGTCACACTCAAGCAGTAGAAAGAGTTGTAAAGCTCGTGACAAAAGCTTCATCATCAGTTTGTGGGATAAAAAATAGAGATGGATTAATTCGTGCAAGAATTGAATCATGCAAAAAGATGCCTACCTTTGAATCTAAAGCAGAATTCTGTGTGTAAAATGAAATCCTGAAATTGACCAAGTTCACATGGATGGGTGGTTGGGCTGGGCTTGGGTGGAACCCGAGGTACAGCCACCTCCTCGTGGTGGGTTCTGGATTGCTCTGTTGATACTGATCAAATAGTAAACAGAACAAACTGAGAGCTGTACATGAAACAAAACGTCTGTATGCAACTTTAAAGTGCAATATGACGTTGCAGAAACTTTTACCTAAGTTTGGTTTGTTGATGAGAATGCCTTGGCACCCATACAAATAAAGAATATTATGACCAACATATATCTATTTTGATTAGCGTTGGGGCACCTATAGATATTACTTAATGCAATTGCCTTTTTAACATTTATAATTTGGAAGTAAATAGTGCTTATTCTTCACTATTGAAATTGGATAAGGACTGATAATTGTCACCTATAACATTTATAAGCAGATACCATTTTAGCATAATTTCAAAATATTAAATTTCGTTGGGGCACCTGAAGATATTAACTTAATCACCTGAAATTTTAACATATAACTTTTTAGAGAATGTATCATAAAATTTTTACTATAGGATATCTCATTATGAAAAAAAGTGCAAATACCCCCTTTTTCACTCCACCCTATTGTACGTGCATTTTGTATATTAATTTTAATACAAATTTAATTATTCTATGTGATATATATTTCAATACAAATTTAAATATTTTATATGTATTTTGGAATATATATTTTTATAAAAAAGCGCTATTTTATGGGAATTTTGCATCTTTCTTTTCATACAAATTTAAATTATTATATTGATATTCTGTGTATTTATATTGATAGGATTTTACATTATTCTATTTCTTTTATTGCTATTTTGTTTATTTATTTTGATACGAATGAAAATAGATATACAAAATATACATAAAATAAACTAAATTTGTATTGAAATATATATACAAAATACATAAAATAATGTAAATTTTGTATCAAAATATTTTAACAGATGCGCAAAAAATAACATTTTTTTTTTAAATATACAAAATACACATTAAATAATGTAAATATGTATAAAAAAATATATACAAAACACTAATAGAATAATGTAAAATCGTATCAAAATAAATACACAGAATATTAATAAAACAATGTAAATTTGTATGAAAATAAAGATGCAAAATACCCATTAAATAACGCATTTTTTTATAAAAATATATATACCAAAATACACATGAAAAAATTAATTTGTATTAAAATAAATATACAAAATACACATACAATAACGTAAATTTGTATTGAAATAGATATGCAAAATACATATAAAACAATGTAAATTTGTTTCAAAATATATATACGAATACACATAAAATAACGTAGATTTGTATAAAAATATATCTACAAAATACACAAAATGAAGTAAATACGTATAAGAATATGTATACAAAATACACATAAAATAATGTAAATTCGTTTCAAAATAAATAAACAAAATATCAATAAAAGAATGTGTATTTGTATAAATATAAATATACAAAATACACATAAAATAACGTAAATTTGTATAAAACTATATAAAAAAAATACACAGAAGTTATTAAATTCGTATGAAATAGATATACAAAATACAGATAAAATAAGCTAAATTTGAATTAAAATGTATATACAAAATACATAAAATAATGTAAATTTGTATCAAAATATTTATAAAAATACATATAATAACGTAAATTTGTTTAAAAATATATAAACAAAATACACATTAAGTAATGTAAATACGTATAAAAAATATGTACAAAATACACATATAATCATGTAATTCGTATCAAACTAAATAAACAAAATATCAATAAAATAATGTAAATTTGTATGAGAAAACATATACAAATACATAAAATAACGCTAATTTCCATAAAAATATATGTCCAAAAATGAACGTAAAATAAAGTAACTTTGGATAAAAAAATATATACAAAACACAAATAAAATAATGTAAAATCGTATGAAAATAAATACAGAAAATATTAATAAAATAATGTATATTTGTATGAAAATTAAGATGCAAAATACCCATGAAATAACGCATTTTTTTTATAAAAATATATATACGAGAAAACATAAAATATTTGATTTTGTATTAAAATAAATAGATATACAAAATACACATAAAATAAGCTAAATTAAATGAAAAATATATACAAAATACACATAGAATAATGTAAAATCGTATCAAAATAAATACACAGAATATCAATAAAATAATGTAGTTTTGTATGAAAATACAGATGCAAAATACCCATAAAATAAAGCATATTTATTGAAAATACATATACAAAAATACACATAGAATAATTAAATTTGTATTAAAATTAATATACAAAATGCACGTACAATAAGGTAAATTTGTATTGAAAAATATAAAATGCACATTACCGCGTAAATTTGTTTAAAAATATATATACCAATACACATAAAATATATATTTCTATAGAAATATATATACAAAATACACATGAAATGATGTAAATACGTATACAAATATATATATATATATATATATATATATATATATATATATATATATCTATATATATATATATATATATATATATATATATATATATATATATATATATATATATATATATATATATATATATATATATATACAAAATACACAGTAAATAATTTAAATTCTCGTAAAATAAATAAACAAAATATCAATAAAAGAATGTGTATTTGTATGAAAATAGATATACAAAATACTCATAAAATAACCTAAGTTTGTATAAAACTATATACAAAAATACACAAAATAATTTAAATTTGAATGAAAATAAATATACAAAATACACATAAAATTAGGTAAATTTGTATTGAAATACATATTCAAAATACACATAAAATAATGTAAATTTGAATGAAAATATATAAACATATACACTTTAAATAACGTAAATTTGTTTCAAATATATATACAAAATACTAATTAAATAATGTAAATATGTATAAAAAAATATATACAAAACACAAATAGAATAATGTAAAATCGTATCAAAATAAATACACAGAATATTAATTAAATAATGTTAATTTGTATGAAAATAAAGATGCAAAATAGCCATAAAGTAACGCATTTTTTATAAAAATATATATACCAAAATACACATAAAATATTAAAATTTGTATTAAAATAAATATAAAAAATGTACATAGTGTAAGGTAAATTTGTATTGAAATAGATATGCAAAATACATATAAAACAATGTAAATTTGTTTCAAAATATATATACGAATTCACATAAAATAACGTTGATTTCTATAAAAATATATACAAAATACACGTAAAAAATGTGTATCTTGCATATATATTTCATACAAATTTATTATCTATTATTTATTTTCATGCAAATACACATTCTTTTCATGATATTTTGTTTATATATTTTGACACGAATTTACCTAGATATGTATTTTGTATATATATTTTTATACGTATTTACATAATTTCATGTGTATTTTGTATATATATTTCAATAGAAATCTACGTTATTTTATGTGTATTCGTATATATATTTTGAAACAAATTAGCTTTGTTTTATATGTATTTTTGAATATCTCTTTCAATACATATTTACCTTACTGTATATGCATTTTGTATATATATTTCAATACAAATTTAAATATTTTATATGTATTTTGGAATATATATTTTTATAAAAAAGCGCTATTTTATGGGAATTTTGCATCTTTCTTTTCATACAAATTTAAATTTAAATATACAAAATACACATTAAATAATGTAAATATGTATAAAAAAATATATACAAAACACTAATAGAATAATGTAAAATCGTATCAAAATAAATACACAGAATATTAATAAAACAATGTAAATTTGTATGAAAATAAAGATGCAAAATACCCATTAAATAACGCATTTTTATAAAATATATATACCAAAATACACATGAAAAAATTAATTTGTATTAAAATAAATATACAAAATACACATACAATAACGTAAATTTGTATTGAAATAGATATGCAAAATACATATAAAACAATGTAAATTTGTTTCAAAATATATATACGAATACACATAAAATAATTAGCTTTGTTTTATATGTATTTTGAATATCTTTCAATACATATTTATATGTATATGCATTTTGTATATATATTTCAATAAATTTAAATATTTATATGTATTTTGAATATATATTATAAAAGTTATTTTATGGGAATTTTGCATCTTTCTTCATACAAATTTAAATTTAAATATACAAAATACACATTAAATAATGTAAATATGTATAAAAAAATATATACAAAACACTAATAGAATAATGTAAAATCGTATCAAAATAAATACACAGAATATTAATAAAACAATGTAAATTTGTATGAAAATAAAGATGCAAAATACCCATTAAATAACGCATTTTTTATAAAATATATATACCAAAATACACATGAAAAAATTAATTTGTATTAAAATAAATATACAAAATACACATACAATAACGTAAATTTGTATTGAAATAGATATGCAAAATACATATAAAACAATGTAAATTTGTTTCAAAATATATATACGAATACACATAAAATAACGTAGATTTGTATACAATATATCTACAAAATACACAAAATGAAGGAAATACGTATAAGAATATGTATACAAAATACACATAAAATAATGTAAATTCGTTTCAAAATAAATAAACAAAATATCAATAAAAGAATGTGTATTTGTATAAATATAAATATACAAAATACATAAAATAACGTAAATTTGTATAAAACTATATAAAAAAATACACAGAAGTTATTAAATTCGTATGAAATAGATATACAAAATACAGATAAAATAAGCTATATTTGAATTAAAATGTATATACAAAATACATAAAATAATGTAAATTTGTATCAAAATATTTATAAAAATACATATAATAACGTAAATTTGTTTAAAATATATAAACAAAATACACATTAAGTAATGTAAATACGTATAAAAATATGTACAAAATACACATATAATCATGTAATTCGTATCAAACTAAATAAACAAAATATCAATAAAATAATGTAAATTTGTGAGAAAACATATACAAATACATAAAATAACGCTAATTTCCATAAAAATATATGTCCTAAAATGAACGTAAAATAAAGTAACTTTGGATAAAAAAATATATACAAAACACAAATAAAATAATGTAAAATCGTATGAAAATAAATACAGAAAATATTAATAAAATAATGTATATTTGTATGAAAATTAAGATGCAAAATACCCATGAAATAACGCATTTTTTTTAAATATATATACGAGAAAACATAAAATATTTGATTTTGTATTAAAATAAATAGATATACAAAATACACATAAAATAAGCTAAATTAAATGAAAAATATATACAAAATACACATAGAATAATGTAAAATCGTATCAAAATAAATACACAGAATATCAATGAAATAATGTAGTTTTGTATGAAAATACAGATGCAAAATACCCATAAAATAAAGCATATTTATTGAAAAATACATATACAAAATACACATAGAATAATTAAATTTGTATTAAAATTAATATACAAAATGCACGTACAATAAGGTAAATTTGTATTGAAAAATATAAAATGCACATTAAAGCGTAAATTTGTTTAAAATCTATATACGAATACACATAAAATATATATTTCTATAGAAATATATATACAAAATACACATGAAATGATGTAAATACGTATACAAATATATATATATATATATATATATATATATATATATATATATATATATATATATATATATATATATATATATATATAGATATATATATATATATATATATATATCTATATATATATATATATATATATATATATATACAAAATGCACATTAAATAATTTAAATTCTCGTCAAAATAAATAAACAAAATATCAATAAAAGAATATGTATTTGTACGAAAATAGATATACAAAATACTCATAAAATAATCTAAGTTTGTATAAAACTATATACAAAAATACACAAAAATAATTTAAATTTGAATGAAAATAAATATACAAAATACACATAAAATTAGGTAAATTTGTATTGAAATACATATTCAAAATACACATAAAATAATGTAAATTTGAACGAAAATATATAAACATATACACTTTAAATAACGTAAATTTGTTTCAAATATATATACAAAATACTAATTAAATAATGTAAATATGTATAAAAAAATATATACAAAACACAAATAGAATAATGTAAAATCGTATCAAAATAAATACACAGAATATTAATTAAATAATGTAAATTTGTATGAAAATAAAGATGCAAATTAGCTATAAAATAACGCTTTTTTTATAAAAATATATATACCAAAATACACATAAAATATTAAAATTTGTATTAAAATAAATATAAAAAATGTACATAGTGTAAGGTAAATTTGTATTGAAATAGATATGCAAAATACATATAAAACAATGTAAATTTGTTTCAAAATATATATACAATTCACATAAAATAACGTTGATTTCTATAAAATATATACAAAATACACGTAAAAATGTGTATCTTGCATATATATTTCATACAAATTTATTATCTATTATTTATTTTCATGCAAATACACATTCTTTTCATGATATTTTGTTTATATATTTTGACACAATTTACCTAGATATGTATTTTGTATATATTTTATACGTATTTACATAATTTCATGTGTATTTGTATATATATTTCAATAAATCTACGTTATTTTATGTGTATTCGTATATATATTTTGAAACAAATTAGCTTTGTTTTATATGTATTTTTGAATATCTCTTTCAATACATATTTACCTTACTGTATATGCATTTTGTATATATATTTCAATACAAATTTAAATATTTTATATGTATTTTGGAATATATATATTTATAAAAGTTATTTTAGAATTTTGCATCTTTCTTCATACAAATTTAAATTATTATATTGATATTCTGTGTATTTATATTGATAGGATTTTACATTATTCTATTTCTTTTATTGCTATTTTGTTTATTTATTTTGATACGAATGAAAATAGATATACAAAATATACATAAAATAAACTAAATTTGTATTGAAATATATATACAAAATACATAAAATAATGTAAATTTTGTATCAAAATATTTTAACAGATGCGCAAAAAATAACATTTTTTTTTTAAATATACAAAATACACATTAAATAATGTAAATATGTATAAAAAAATATATACAAAACACTAATAGAATAATGTAAAATCGTATCAAAATAAATACACAGAATATTAATAAAACAATGTAAATTTGTATGAAAATATAGATGCAATATACCCATTAAATATCGCAGTTTTATAAAATATATATACCAAAATACACATGAAAAAATTAATTTGTATTAAAATAAATATACAAAATACATACAATAACGTAAATTTGTATTGAAATAGATATGCAAAATACATATAAAACAATGTAAATTTGTTTCAAAATATATATACGAATACACATAAAATAACGTAGATTTGTATAAAATATATCTACAAAATACACAATGAAGTAAATACGTATAAGAATATGTATACAAAATACACATAAAATAATGTAAAATCGTTTCAAAATAAATAAACAAAATATCAATAAAAGAATGTGTATTTGTATAAATATAAATATACAAAATACACATAAAATAACGTAAATTTGTATAAAACTATATACAAAAATACACAAGTTATTAAATTCGTATGAAATAGATATACAAAATACAGATAAAATAAGCTAAATTTGAATTAAAATGTATATACAAAATACATAAAATAATGTAAATTTGTATCAAAATATTTATAAAAATACATATAATAACGTAAATTTGTTTAAAATATATAAACAAAATACACATTAAGTAATGTAAATACGTATAAAAATATGTACAAAATACACATATAATCATGTAATTCGTATCAAACTAAATAAACAAAATATCAATAAAATAATGTAAATTTGTATGAGAAAACATATACAAATACATAAAATAACGCTAATTTCCATAAAATATATGTCCAAAATGAACGTAAAATAAAGTAACTTTGGATAAAAAAATATATACAAAACACAAATAAAATAATGTAAAATCGTATGAAAATAAATACAGAAAATATTAATAAAATAATGTATATTTGTATGAAAATTAAGATGCAAAATACCCATGAAATAACGCATTTTTTTATAAAAATATATATACGAAAACATAAAATATTTGATTTTGTATTAAAATAAATAGATATACAAAATACACATAAAATAAGCTAAATTAAATGAAAAATATATACAAAATACACATAGAATAATGTAAAATCGTATCAAAATAAATACACAGAATATCAATAAAATAATGTAGTTTTGTATGAAAATACAGATGCAAAATACCCATAAAATAAAGCATATTTATTGAAAAACACATATACAAAATACACATAGAATAATTAAATTTGTATTAAAATTAATATACAAAATGCACGTACAATAAGGTAAATTTGTATTGAAAAATATAAAAATGCACATTAAAGCGTAAATTTGTTTAAAATCTATATACGAATACACATAAAATATATATTTCTATAGAAATATATATACAAAATACACATGAAATGATGTAAATACGTATACAAATATATATATATATATATATATATATATATATATATATATATATATATATATATATATATATATATATATATATATATATATATATATATATATATATATATATATACAAAAGACACATTAAATAATTGAAATTCTCGTAAAAATAAATAAACAGAATATCAATAAAAGAATGTATTTGTATGAAAATAGATATACAAAATACTCATAAAATAACCTAAGTTTGTATAAAACTATATACGAAAATACACAAAATAATTTAAATTTGAATGAAAATAAATATACAAAATACACATAAAATTAGGTAAATTTGTATTGAAATACATATACAAAAAACACATAAAATAATGTAAATTTGAATGAAAATATATAAACATATACACTTAAAATAATGTAAATTTGTTTCAAATATATATACAAAATACTAATCAAATAATGTAAATATGTATAAAAAAATATATACAAAACACTAATAGAATAATGTAAAATCGTATCAAAATAAATACACAGAATATTAATTAAATAATGTTAATTTGTATGAAAATAAAGATGCAAAATAGCCATAAAGTAACGCATTTTTATAAAAATATATACCAAAATACACATAAAATATTAAAATTTGTATTAAAATAAATATAAAAATGTACATAGTGTAAGGTAAGTTTGTATTGAAATAGATATGCAAAATACATATAAAACAATGTAAATTTTTTTTAATATATATATACTATTCACATAAAATAACGTTGATTTCTATAAAAATATATACAAAATACACGTAAAAAATGTGTATCTTGCATATATATTTCATACAAATTTATTATCTATTATTTATTTTCATGCAAATACACATTCTTTTCATGATATTTTGTTTATATATTTTGACACGAATTTACCTAGATATGTATTTTGTATATATATTTTTATACGTATTTACATAATTTCATGTGTATTTTGTATATATATTTCAATAGAAATCTACGTTATTTTATGTGTATTCGTATATATATTTTGAAACAAATTAGCTTTGTTTTATATGTATTTTTGAATATCTCTTTCAATACATATTTACCTTACTGTATATGCATTTTGTATATATATTTCAATACAAATTTAAATATTTTATATGTATTTTGGAATATATATTTTTATAAAAAAGCTCTATATTATGGGAATTTTGCATCTTTCTTTTCATACAAATTTAAATTATTATATTGATATTCTGTGTATTTATATTGATAGATTTACATTATTCTATTTCTTTTTTGTATATATTTTTTATACTTATTTACATTATTTAATGTGTATCTTGCATATATATTTTATACAAATTTACGTTATTTTAAGTGTATTTGTTTATATATTTTCATTCAAATTTACATTATTTTATGTGTATTTTGTATATGTATTTTAATAAAAATTTACCTAATTTTATGTATTTTGTATATTTCTTTCATACAAATTTAAATATTTTTGTGTATTTTGTATAGTTTTATACAAATTTAGGTTATTTCATGTACGCATTTACATTATTTAATGTGTGTTTTGTATATATATTTTTATGCAAATTTACTTTATTTTATGTGCATTTTTGTACATATATTTTTTTAGAAATTTGCGTTATTTTACGTGTATTTGTATATGTTTTCTCATACAAATTTATATTATTTTATTGCTATTTTGTTTATTTATTTTGATACGAATGAAAATAGATATACAAAATATACATAAAATAAACTAAATTTGTATTGAAATATATATACAAAATACATAAAATAATGTAAATTTTGTATCAAAATATTTTAACAGATGCAAAAATAACAATTTTTTTAAATATACAAAATACATTAAATAATGTAAATATGTATAAAAAAATATATACAAAACACTAATAGAATAATGTAAAATCGTATCAAAATAAATACACAGAATATTAATAAAACAATGTAAATTTGTATGAAAATAAAGATGCAAAATACCCATTAAATAACGCATTTTTTTATAAAAATATATATACCAAAATACACATGAAAAAATTAATTTGTATTAAAATAAATATACAAAATACACATACAATAACGTAAATTTGTATTGAAATAGATATGCAAAATACATATAAAACAATGTAAATTTGTTTCAAAATATATATACGAATACACATAAAATAACGTAGATTTGTATAAAAATATATCTACAAAATACACAAAATGAAGTAAATACGTATAAGAATATGTATACAAAATACACATAAAATAATGTAAATTCGTTTCAAAATAAATAAACAAAATTTCAATAAAAGAATGTGTATTTGTATAAATATAAATATACAAAATACACATAAAATAACGTAAATTTGTATAAAATTATATAAAAAAATACACAGAAGTTATTAAATTCGTATGAAATAGATATACAAAATACAGATAAAATAAGCTAAATTTGAATTAAAATGTATATACAAAATACATAAAATAATGTAAATTTGTATCAAAATATTTATAAAATACATATAATAACGTAAATTTGTTTAAAAATATATAAACAAAATACACATTAAGTAATGTAAATACGTATAAAAAATATGTACAAAATACACATATAATCATGTAATTCGTATCAAACTAAATAAACAAAATATCAATAAAATAATGTAAATTTGTATGAGAAAACATATACAAATACATAAAATAACGCTAATTTCAATAAAATATATGTCCAAAATGAACGTAAAATAAAGTAACTTTGGATAAAAAAATATATACAAAACACAAATAAAATAATGTAAAATCGTATGAAAATAAATACAGAAAATATTAATAAAATAATGTATATTTGTATGAAAATTAAGATGCAAAATACCCATGAAATAACGCATTTTTTTATAAAAATATATATACGAGAAAACATAAAATATTTGATTTTGTATTAAAATAAATAGATATACAAAATACACATAAAATAAGCTAAATTAAATGAAAAATATATACAAAATACACATAGAATAATGTAAAATCGTATCAAAATAAATACACAGAATATCAATAAAATAATGTAGTTTTGTATGAAAATACAGATGCAAAATACCCATAAAATAAAGCATATTTATTGAAAATACATATACAAAATACACATAGAATAATTAAATTTGTATTAAAATTAATATACAAAATGCACGTACAATAAGGTAAATTTGTATTGAAAAATATAAAATGCACATTAAAGCGTAAATTTGTTTAAAATCTATATACCAAAACACATAAAATATATATTTCTATATATATATATATAAAAAATACACCTGAGATGATTTAAAAACGTATAAAAATATATATATATATATATATATATATATATATATATATATATATATATATATATATATATATATATATATATATATATATATATATATATATATATATATATCATATATATATATAAATACTAATTAAATAATGTAAATATGTATAATAAAATATATACAAAAAAAAAATCGAATAATGTAAAATCGTATCAAAATAAATACACAGAATATTAATTAAATAATGTTAATTTGTATGAAATTAAAGCTGCAAAATAGACATAAAATAACGCATTTTTATAAAAATATATATACCAAAATACACATAAAATATTAAAATTTGTATTAAAATAAATATAAAAATGTACATAAAAAGGTAAATTTGTATTGAAATAGATATGCAAAATACATATAAAACAATGTAAATTTGTTTCAAAATATATATACGAATTCACATAAAATAACGTTGATTTCTATAAAATATATACAAAATACACGTAAAAATGTGTATCTTGCATATATATTTCATACAAATTATTATCTATTATTTATTTTCATGCAAATACATTCTTTTCATGATATTTTGTTTATATATTTTGACACGAATTTACCTAGATATGTATTTTGTATATATATTTTTATACGTATTTACATAATTTCATGTTTATTTTGTATATATATTTCAATAGAAATCTACGTTATTTTATGTGTATTCGTATATATATTGAAACAAATTAGCTTTGTTTTATATGTAATTTGAATATCTCTTTCAATACATATTTACCTTACGGTATATGCATTTTGTATATATATTTCAATACAAATTTAAATATTTTATATGTATTTTGGAATATATATTTTTATAAAAAAGCGCTATTTTATGGGAATTTTGCATCTTTCTTTTCATACAAATTTAAATTATTTTATTGATATTCTGTGTATTTATATTGATAGGATTTTACATTATTCTATTTATTTTTTGTATATATTTTTATACACATTTACATTATTTAATGTGTATCTATATATATTTTATACAAATTTACGTTATTTACAGTTTAAATGTTTATATATTTTAATTAAAATATACATTAATTTATGAGTATATTGTATATGTATTTTCATAAAATTTACCTAATTTATGTATTTTGTATATTTCTTTCATACAAATTCAAATATTTTTGTGTATTTTTGTATATAGTTTTATACAAATTTAGGTTATTTCATGAACGCATTTACATTATTTAATGTGTGTTTTGTATATATATTTTTATGCAAATTTACTTTATTTTATGTGCATTTTTGTACATATATTTTTTTAGAAATTTGCGTTATTTTACGTGTATTTGTATATGTTTTCTCATACAAATTTATATTATTTTATTGCTATTTTGTTTATTTATTTTGATACGAATGAAAATAGATATACAAAATATACATAAAATAAACTAAATTTGTATTGAAATATATATACAAAATACATAAAATAATGTAAATTTTGTATCAAAATATTTTAACAGATGCGCAAAAAATAACAATTTTTTTTTTAAATATACAAAATACACATTAAATAATGTAAATATGTATAAAAAAATATATACAAAACACTAATAGAATAATGTAAAATCGTATCAAAATAAATACACAGAATATTAATAAAACAATGTAAATTTGTATGAAAATAAAGATGCAAAATACCCATTAAATAACGCATTTTTTATAAAAATATATATACCAAAATACACATGAAAAAATTAATTTGTATTAAAATAAATATACAAAATACACATACAATAACGTAAATTTGTATTGAAATAGATATGCAAAATACATATAAAACAATGTAAATTTGTTTCAAAATATATATACGAATACACATAAAATAACGTAGATTTGTATAAAAATATATCTACAAAATACACAAAATGAAGGAAATACGTATAAGAATATGTATACAAAATACACATAAAATAATGTAAATTCGTTTCAAAATAAATAAACAAAATATCAATAAAAGAATGTGTATTTGTATAAATATAAATATACAAAATACACATAAAATAACGTAAATTTGTATAAAACTATATAAAAAAATACACAGAAGTTATTAAATTCGTATGAAATAGATATACAAAATACAGATAAAATAAGCTATATTTGAATTAAAATGTATATACAAAATACATAAAATAATGTAAATTTGTATCAAAATATTTATAAAAATACATATAATAACGTAAATTTGTTTAAAAATATATAAACAAAATACACATTAAGTAATGTAAATACGTATAAAAAATATGTACAAAATACACATATAATCATGTAATTCGTATCAAACTAAATAAACAAAATATCAATAAAATAATGTAAATTTGTATGAGAAAACATATACAAATACATAAAATAACGCTAATTTCCATAAAAATATATGTCCTAAAATGAACGTAAAATAAAGTAACTTTGGATAAAAAAATATATACAAAACACAAATAAAATAATGTAAAATCGTATGAAAATAAATACAGAAAATATTAATAAAATAATGTATATTTGTATGAAAATTAAGATGCAAAATACCCATGAAATAACGCATTTTTTTATAAAAATATATATACGAGAAAACATAAAATATTTGATTTTGTATTAAAATAAATAGATATACAAAATACACATAAAATAAGCTAAATTAAATGAAAAATATATACAAAATACAC
This sequence comes from Eriocheir sinensis, assembly GCF_024679095.1. Lineage (NCBI taxonomy): Eukaryota > Metazoa > Arthropoda > Malacostraca > Decapoda > Varunidae > Eriocheir > Eriocheir sinensis. The sequence continues at coordinate 811,427 of NW_026110352.1, read as the reverse complement.
ATAGAATAATGTAAAATCGTATCAAAATAAATACACAGAATATCAATGAAATAATGTAGTTTTGTATGAAAATACAGATGCAAAATACCCATAAAATAAAGCATATTTATTGAAAAATACATATACAAAAATACACATAGAATAATTAAATTTGTATTAAAATTAATATACAAAATGCACGTACAATAAGGTAAATTTGTATTGAAAAAATATAAAAATGCACATTAAAGCGTAAATTTGTTTAAAAATCTATATACGAATACACATAAAATATATATTTCTATAGAAATATATATACAAAATACATGAAATGATGTAAATACGTATACAAATATATATATATATATATATATATATATATATATATATATATATATATATATATATATATATATATATATATATATATATATATATATATATATATATATATATATATATATATATATATATATATATATATATATATATATATATATATATATATATATATATATATATATATATATATATATATACAAAATACACATTAAATAATTTAAATTCTCGTAAAAATAAATAAACAAAATATCAATAAAAGAATGTGTATTTGTATGAAAATAGATATACAAAATACTCATAAAATAACCTAAGTTTGTATAAAACTATATACAAAAATACACAAAAATAATTTAAATTTGAATGAAAATAAATATACAAAATACACATAAAATTAGGTAAATTTGTATTGAAATACATATTCAAAATACACATAAAATAATGTAAATTTGAATGAAAATATATAAACATATACACTTTAAATAACGTAAATTTGTTTCAAATATATATACAAAATACTAATTAAATAATGTAAATATGTATAAAAAATATATACAAAACACAAATAGAATAATGTAAAATCGTATCAAAATAAATACACAGAATATTAATTAAATAATGTTAATTTGTATGAAAATAAAGATGCAAAATAGCCATAAAATAACGCATTTTTTATAAAAATATATATACCAAAATACACATAAAATATTAAAATTTGTATTAAAATAAATATAAAAAATGTACATAGTGTAAGGTAAATTTGTATTGAAATAGATATGCAAAATACATATAAAACAATGTAAATTTGTTTCAAAATATATATACGAATTCACATAAAATAACGTTGATTTCTATAAAAATATATACAAAATACACGTAAAAAATGTGTATCTTGCATATATATTTCATACAAATTTATTATCTATTATTTATTTTCATGCAAATACACATTCTTTTCATGATATTTTGTTTATATATTTTGACACGAATTTACCTAGATATGTATTTTGTATATATATTTTTATACGTATTTACATAATTTCATGTGTATTTTGTATATATATTTCAATAGAAATCTACGTTATTTTATGTGTATTCGTATATATATTTTGAAACAAATTAGCTTTGTTTTATATGTATTTTTGAATATCTCTTTCAATACATATTTACCTTACTGTATATGCATTTTGTATATATATTTCAATACAAATTTAAATATTTTATATGTATTTTGGAATATATATTTTTATAAAAAAGCGCTATTTTATGGGAATTTTGCATCTTTCTTTTCATACAAATTTAAATTATTTTATTGATATTCTGTGTATTTATATTGATAGATTTTACATTATTCTATTTCTTTTGTATATATTTTTTATACATTTACATTATTTAATGTGTATCTTGCATATATATTTTATACAAATTTACGTTATTTTAAGTGTATTTGTTTATATATTTTCATTCAAATTTACATTATTTTATGTGTATTTGTATATGTATTTTCATAAAATTTACCTAATTTTATGTGTATTTTGTATATTTCTTTTCATACAAATTTTGAATATTTTTGTGTATTTTTGTATATAGTTTTATACAAATTTAGGTTATTTTATGTACGCATTTACATTATTTAATGTTTGTTTTGTATATATATTTTTATGCAGATTTACTTTATTTTATGTGCATTTTTGTACATATACTTTTTTTGAAATTTGCGTTATTTTATGTGTATTTGTATGTTTTCTCATACAAATTTATATTATTTTATTGCTATTTTGTTTATTTATTTTGATACGAATGAAAATAGATATACAAAATATACATAAAATAAACTAAATTTGTATTGAAATATATATACAAAATACATAAAATAATGTACATTTTGTATCAAAATATTTTAACAGATGCGCATAAAATAACAATTTTTTTTAAATATACAAAATACACATTAAATAATATAAATATATATAAAAAAATATATACAAAACACAAATAGAATAATGTAAAATCGTATCAAAATAAATACACAGAATATTAATAAAACAATGTAAATTTGTATGAAAATAAAGATGCAAAATTCCCATTAAATAACGCATTTTTTTATAAAAAAAATATATACCAAAATACACATGAAAAAATTAATTTGTATTAAAATAAATATACAAAATACACATACAATAAGGTAAATCTGTCTTGAAATAGATGTGCAAAATACATATAAAACAATGTAAATTTGTTTTAAAATATATATACGAATACACATAAAATAACGTAGATTTGTATAAAAATATCTACAAAATACACAAAATGAAGGAAATACGTATAAGAATATGTATACAAAATACACATAAAATAATGTAAATTCGTTTCAAAATAAATAAACAAAATATCAATAAAAGAATGTATTTGTATAAATATAAATATAAAAAATACACATAAAATAACGTAAATTTGTATAAAACTATAAAAAAATACACAGAAGTTATTAAATTGTATGAAATAGATATACAAAATACAGATAAAATAAGCTATATTTGAATTAAAATGTATATACAAAATACATAAAATAATGTAAATTTGTATCAAAATATTTATAAAATACATATAATAACGTAAATTTGTTTAAAATATATAAACAAAATACACATTAAGTAATGTAAATACGTATAAAAAATATGTACAAAATACACATATAATCATGTAATTCGTATCAAACTAAATAAACAAAATATCAATAAAATAATGTAAATTTGTATGAGAAAACATATACAAATACATAAAATAACGCTAATTTCCATAAAAATATATGTCCTAAAATGAACGTAAAATAAAGTAACTTTGGATAAAAAAATATATACAAAACACAAATAAAATAATGTAAAATCGTATGAAAATAAATACAGAAAATATTAATAAAATAATGTATATTTGTATGAAAATTAAGATGCAAAATACCCATGAAATAACGCATTTTTTTATAAAAATATATATACGAGAAAACATAAAATATTTGATTTTGTATTAAAATAAATAGATATACAAAATACACATAAAATAAGCTAAATTAAATGAAAAATATATACAAAATACACATAGAATAATGTAAAATCGTATCAAAATAAATACACAGAATATCAATAAAATAATGTAGTTTTGTATGAAAATACAGATGCAAAATACCCATAAAATAAAGCATATTTATTGAAAAATACATATACAAAAATACACATAGAATAATTAAATTTGTATTAAAATTAATATACAAAATGCACGTACAATAAGGTAAATTTGTATTGAAAAAATATAAAAATGCACATTAAAGCGTAAATTTGTTTAAAAATCTATATACGAATACACATAAAATATATATTTCTATAGAAATATATATACAAAATACACATGAAATGATGTAAATACGTATACAAATATATATATATATATATATATATATATATATATATATATATATATATATATATATATATATATATATATATATATATATATATATATATATATATATATATATATATATATAAATAATACACATTAAATAATTTAAATTCTCGTAAAAATAAATAAACAAAATATCAATAAAAGAATGTGTATTTGTATGAAAATAGATATACAAAATACTCATAAAATAACCTAAGTTTGTATAAAACTATATACAAAAATACACAAAAATAATTTAAATTTGAATGAAAATAAATATACAAAATACACATAAAATTAGGTAAATTTGTATTGAAATACATATTCAAAATACACATAAAATAATGTAAATTTGAATGAAAATATATAAACATATACACTTTAAATAACGTAAATTTGTTTCAAATATATATACAAAATACTAATTAAATAATGTAAATATGTATAAAAAAAATATATACAAAACACAAATAGAATAATGTAAAATCGTATCAAAATAAATACACAGAATATTAATTAAATAATGTTAATTTGTATGAAAATAAAGATGCAAAATAGCCATAAAGTAACGCATTTTTTATAAAAATATATATACCAAAATACACATAAAATATTAAAATTTGTATTAAAATAAATATAAAAAATGTACATAGTGTAAGGTAAATTTGTATTGAAATAGATATGCAAAATACATATAAAACAATGTAAATTTGTTTCAAAATATATATACGAATTCACATAAAATAACGTTGATTTCTATAAAAATATATACAAAATACACGTAAAAAATGTGTATCTTGCATATATATTTCATACAAATTTATTATCTATTATTTATTTTCATGCAAATACACATTCTTTTCATGATATTTTGTTTATATATTTTGACACGAATTTACCTAGATATGTATTTTGTATATATATTTTTATACGTATTTACATAATTTCATGTGTTTTTGTATATATATTTCAATAGAAATCTACGTTATTTTATGTGTATTCGTATATATATTTTGAAACAAACTAGCTTTGTTTTATATGTATTTTTGAATATCTCTTTCAATACATATTTACCTTACTGTATATGCATTTTGTATATATATTTCAATACAAATTTAAATATTTTATATGTATTTTGAATATATATTTTATAAAAAGCGCTATTTTATTGGAATTTTGCATCTTTCTTTTCATACAAATTTAAATTATTATATTGATATTCTGTGTATTTATATTGATAGGATTTTACATTATTCTATTTCTTTTTTGTATATATTTTTTTATACACATTATTTAATGTGTATCTTGCATATATATTTTATACAAATTTACGTTATTTTAAGTGTATTTGTTTATATATTTTCATTCAAATTTACATTATTTTATGTGTATTTTGTATATGTATTTTAATAAAAATTTACCTAATTTTATGTGTATTTTGTATATTTCTTTTCATACAAATTTTAAATATTTTTGTGTATTTTTGTATATAGTTTTATACAAATTTAGGTTATTTCATGTACGCATTTACATTATTTAATGTGTGTTTTGTATATATATTTTTATGCAAATTTACTTTATTTTATGTGCATTTTTGTACATATATTTTTTTAGAAATTTGCGTTATTTTACGTGTATTTGTATATGTTTTCTCATACAAATTTATATTATTTTATTGCTATTTTGTTTATTTATTTTGATACGAATGAAAATACAATTTTTTTTTAAATATACAAAATACACATTAAATAATGTAAATATGTATAAAAAAATATATACAAAACACTAATAGAATAATGTAAAATCGTATCAAAATAAATACACAGAATATTAATAAAACAATGTAAATTTGTATGAAAATATATATACCAAAATACACATGAAAAAATTAATTTGTATTAAAATAAATATACAAAATACACATACAATAACGTAAATTTGTATTGAAATAGATATGCAAAATACATATAAAACAATGTAAATTTGTTTCAAAATATATATACGAATACACATAAAATAACGTAGATTTGTATAAAAATATATCTACAAAATACACAAAATGAAGTAAATACGTATAAGAATATGTATACAAAATACACATAAAATAATGTAAATTCGTTTCAAAATAAATAAACAAAATATCAATAAAAGAATGTGTATTTGTATAAATATAAATATACAAAATACACATAAAATAACGTAAATTTGTATAAAACTATATAAAAAAATACACAGAAGTTATTAAATTCGTATGAAATAGATATACAAAATACAGATAAAATAAGCTAAATTTGAATTAAAATGTATATACAAAATACATAAAATAATGTAAATTTGTATCAAAATATTTATAAAAATACATATAATAACGTAAATTTGTTTAAAAATATATAAACAAAATACACATTAAGTAATGTAAATACGTATAAAAAATATGTACAAAATACACATATAATCATGTAATTCGTATCAAACTAAATAAACAAAATATCAATAAAATAATGTAAATTTGTAGAAAACATATACAAATACATAAAATAACGCTAATTTCCATAAAATATATGTCCAAAATGAACGTAAAATAAAGTAACTTTGGATAAAAAAATATATACAAAACACAAATAAAATAATGTAAAATCGTATGAAAATAAATACAGAAAATATTAATAAAATAATGTATATTTGTATGAAAATTAAGATGCAAAATACCCATGAAATAACGCATTTTTTTATAAAAATATATATACGAGAAAACATAAAATATTTGATTTTGTATTAAAATAAATAGATATACAAAATACACATAAAATAAGCTAAATTAAATGAAAATATATACAAAATACACATAGAATAATGTAAAATCGTATCAAAATAAATACACAGAATATCAATAAAATAATGTAGTTTTGTATGAAAATACAGATGCAAAATACCCATAAAATAAAGCATATTTATTGAAAAATACATATACAAAATACACATAGAATAATTAAATTTGTATTAAAATTAATATACAAAATGCACGTACAATAAGGTAAATTTGTATTGAAAAAATATAAAAATGCACATTAAAGCGTAAATTTGTTTAAAAATCTATATACGAATACACATAAAATATATATTTCTATAGAAATATATACAAAATACACATGAAATGATGTAAATACGTATACACATATATATATATATATATATATATATATATATATATATATATATATATATATATATATATATATATATATATATATATATATATATATATATATATATATATATATATATATATATATATATATATATATACATATATATACAAAATACATTAAATAATTTAAATTCTCGTCAAAATAAATAAACAAAATATCAATAAAAGAATGTGTATTTGTATGAAAATAGATATACAAAATACTCATAAAATAACCTAAGTTTGTATAAAACTATATACAAAAATACACAAAAATAATTTAAATTTGAATGAAAATAAATATACAAAATACACATAAAATTAGGTAAATTTGTATTGAAATACATATTCAAAATACACATAAAATAATGTAAATTTGAATGAAAATATATAAACATATACACTTTAAATAACGTAAATTTGTTTCAAATATATATACAAAATACTAATTAAATAATGTAAATATGTATAAAGAATATATACAAAACACAAATAGAATAATGTAAAATCGTATCAAAATAAATACACAGAATATTAATTAAATAATGTTAATTTGTATGAAAATAAAGATGCAAAATAGCCATAAAATAACGCATTTTTTATAAAAATATATATACCAAAATACACATAAAATATTAAAATTTGTATTAAAATAAATATAAAAAATGTACATAGTGTAAGGTAAATTTGTATTGAAATAGATATGCAAAATACATATAAAACAATGTAAATTTGTTTCAAAATATATATACGAATTCACATAAAATAACGTTGATTTCTATAAAAATATATACAAAATACACGTAAAAAATGTGTATCTTGCATATATATTTCATACAAATTTATTATCTATTATTTATTTTCATGCAAATACATTCTTTTCATGATATTTTGTTTATATATTTTGACACGAATTTACCTAGATATGTATTTTGTATATATATTTTTATACGTATTTACATAATTTCATGTGTATTTTGTATATATATTTCAATAGAAATCTACGTTATTTTATGTGTATTCGTATATATATTTTGAAACAAATTAGCTTTGTTTTATATGTATTTTTGAATATCTCTTTCAATACATATTTACCTTACTGTATATGCATTTTGTATATATATTTCAATACAAATTTAAATATTTTATATGTATTTTGGAATATATATTTTTATAAAAAAGCGCTATTTTATGGGAATTTTGCATCTTTCTTTTCATACAAATTTAAATTATTATATTGATATTCTGTGTATTTATATTGATAGGATTTTACATTATTCTATTTCTTTTTTGTATATATTTTTTTATACACATTTACATTATTTAATGTGTATCTTGCATATATATTTTATACAAATTTACGTTATTTTAAGTGTATTTGTTTATATATTTTCATTCAAATTTACATTATTTTATGTGTATTTTGTATATGTATTTTAATAAAAATTTACCTAATTTTATGTGTATTTTGTATATTTCTTTTCATACAAATTTTAAATATTTTTGTGTATTTTTGTATATAGTTTTATACAAATTTAGGTTATTTCATGTACGCATTTACATTATTTAATGTGTGTTTGTATATATTTTTTATGCAAATTTACTTTATTTTATGTGCATTTTTGTACATATATTTTTTTAGAAATTTGCGTTATTTTACGTGTATTTGTATATGTTTTCTCATACAAATTTATATTATTTTATTGCTATTTTGTTTATTTATTTTGATACGAATGAAAATAGATATACAAAATATACATAAAATAAACTAAATTTGTATTGAAATATATATACAAAATACATAAAATAATGTAAATTTTGTATCAAAATATTTTAACAGATGCGCAAAAAATAACAATTTTTTTTTAAATATACAAAATACACATTAAATAATGTAAATATGTATAAAAAAATATATACAAAACACTAATAGAATAATGTAAAATCGTATCAAAATAAATACACAGAATATTAATAAAACAATGTAAATTTGTATGAAAATAAAGATGCAAAATACCCATTAAATAACGCATTTTTTTATAAAATATATATACCAAAATACACATGAAAAAATTAATTTGTATTAAAATAAATATACAAAATACACATACAATAACGTAAATTTGTATTGAAATAGATATGCAAAATACATATAAAACAATGTAAATTTGTTTCAAAATATATATACGAATACACATAAAATAACGTAGATTTGTATAAAAATATATCTACAAAATACACAAAATGAAGTAAATACGTATAAGAATATGTATACAAAATACACATAAAATAATGTAAATTCGTTTCAAAATAAATAAACAAAATTTCAATAAAAGAATGTGTATTTGTATAAATATAAATATACAAAATACACATAAAATAACGTAAATTTGTATAAAATTATATAAAAAAATACACAGAAGTTATTAAATTCGTATGAAATAGATATACAAAATACAGATAAAATAAGCTAAATTTGAATTAAAATGTATATACAAAATACATAAAATAATGTAAATTTGTATCAAAATATTTATAAAAATACATATAATAACGTAAATTTGTTTAAAAATATATAAACAAAATACACATTAAGTAATGTAAATACGTATAAAAAATATGTACAAAATACACATATAATCATGTAATTCGTATCAAACTAAATAAACAAAATATCAATAAAATAATGTAAATTTGTATGAGAAAACATATACAAATACATAAAATAACGCTAATTTCCATAAAAATATATGTCCAAAAATGAACGTAAAATAAAGTAACTTTGGATAAAAAAATATATACAAAACACAAATAAAATAATGTAAAATCGTATGAAAATAAATACAGAAAATATTAATAAAATAATGTATATTTGTATGAAAATTAAGATGCAAAATACCCATGAAATAACGCATTTTTTTATAAAAATATATATACGAGAAAACATAAAATATTTGATTTTGTATTAAAATAAATAGATATACAAAATACACATAAAATAAGCTAAATTAAATGAAAAATATATACAAAATACACATAGAATAATGTAAAATCGTATCAAAATAAATACACAGAATATCAATAAAATAATGTAGTTTTGTATGAAAATACAGATGCAAAATACCCATAAAATAAAGCATATTTATTGAAAAATACATATACAAAAATACACATAGAATAATTAAATTTGTATTAAAATTAATATACAAAATGCACGTACAATAAGGTAAATTTGTATTGAAAAAATATAAAAATGCACATTAAAGCGTAAATTTGTTTAAAAATCTATATACGAATACACATAAAATATATATTTCTATAGAAATATATATACAAAATACACATGAAATGATGTAAATACGTATACAAATATATATATATATATATATATATATATATATATATATATATATATATATATATATATATATATATATATATATATATATATATATATATATATATATATATATAATTAATTTGTTTCAAATATATATACAAAATACTAATTAAATAATGTAAATATGTATAAAAAAAATATATACAAAACACAAATAGAATAATGTAAAATCGTATCAAAATAAATACACAGAATATTAATTAAATAATGTTAATTTGTATGAAAATAAAGATGCAAAATAGCCATAAAATAACGCATTTTTTATAAAAATATATATACCAAAATACACATAAAATATTAAAATTTGTATTAAAATAAATATAAAAAATGTACATAGTGTAAGGTAAATTTGTATTGAAATAGATATGCAAAATACATATAAAACAATGTAAATTTGTTTCAAAATATATATACGAATTCACATAAAATAACGTTGATTTCTATAAAAATATATACAAAATACACGTAAAAAATGTGTATCTTGCATATATATTTCATACAAATTTATTATCTATTATTTATTTTCATGCAAATACACATTCTTTTCATGATATTTTGTTTATATATTTTGACACGAATTTACCTAGATATGTATTTTGTATATATATTTTTATACGTATTTACATAATTTCATGTTTATTTTGTATATATATTTCAATAGAAATCTACGTTATTTTATGTGTATTCGTATATATATTTTGAAACAAATTAGCTTTGTTTTATATGTAATTTTGAATATCTCTTTCAATACATATTTACCTTACTGTATATGCATTTTGTATATATATTTCAATACAAATTTAAATATTTTATATGTATTTTGGAATATATATTTTTATAAAAAAGCGCTATTTTATGGGAATTTTGCATCTTTCTTTTCATACAAATTTAAATTATTTTATTGATATTCTGTGTATTTATATTGATAGGATTTTACATTATTCTATTTCTTTTTTGTATATATTTTTTTATACACATTTACATTATTTAATGTGTATCTTGCATATATATTTTATACAAATTTACGTTATTTTAAGTGTATTTGTTTATATATTTTCATTCAAATTTACATTATTTTATGTGTATTTTGTATATGTATTTTCATAAAAATTTACCTAATTTTATGTGTATTTTGTATATTTCTTTTCATACAAATTTTAAATATTTTTGTGTATTTTTGTATATAGTTTTATACAAATTTAGGTTATTTCATGAACGCATTTACATTATTTAATGTGTGTTTTGTATATATATTTTTATGCAAATTTACTTTATTTTATGTGCATTTTTGTACATATATTTTTTTAGAAATTTGCGTTATTTTACGTGTATTTGTATATGTTTTCTCATACAAATTTATATTATTTTATTGCTATTTTGTTTATTTATTTTGATACGAATGAAAATAGATATACAAAATATACATAAAATAAACTAAATTTGTATTGAAATATATATACAAAATACATAAAATAATGTAAATTTTGTATCAAAATATTTTAACAGATGCGCAAAAAATAACAATTTTTTTTTTAAATATACAAAATACACATTAAATAATGTAAATATGTATAAAAAAATATATACAAAACACTAATAGAATAATGTAAAATCGTATCAAAATAAATACACAGAATATTAATAAAACAATGTAAATTTGTATGAAAATAAAGATGCAAAATACCCATTAAATAACGCATTTTTTTTATAAAAATATATATACCAAAATACACATGAAAAAATTAATTTGTATTAAAATAAATATACAAAATACACATACAATAACGTAAATTTGTATTGAAATAGATATGCAAAATACATATAAAACAATGTAAATTTGTTTCAAAATATATATACGAATACACATAAAATAACGTAGATTTGTATAAAAATATATCTACAAAATACACAAAATGAAGGAAATACGTATAAGAATATGTATACAAAATACACATAAAATAATGTAAATTCGTTTCAAAATAAATAAACAAAATATCAATAAAAGAATGTGTATTTGTATAAATATAAATATACAAAATACACATAAAATAACGTAAATTTGTATAAAACTATATAAAAAAATACACAGAAGTTATTAAATTCGTATGAAATAGATATACAAAATACAGATAAAATAAGCTATATTTGAATTAAAATGTATATACAAAATACATAAAATAATGTAAATTTGTATCAAAATATTTATAAAAATACATATAATAACGTAAATTTGTTTAAAAATATATAAACAAAATACACATTAAGTAATGTAAATACGTATAAAAAATATGTACAAAATACACATATAATCATGTAATTCGTATCAAACTAAATAAACAAAATATCAATAAAATAATGTAAATTTGTATGAGAAAACATATACAAATACATAAAATAACGCTAATTTCCATAAAAATATATGTCCTAAAATGAACGTAAAATAAAGTAACTTTGGATAAAAAAATATATACAAAACACAAATAAAATAATGTAAAATCGTATGAAAATAAATACAGAAAATATTAATAAAATAATGTATATTTGTATGAAAATTAAGATGCAAAATACCCATGAAATAACGCATTTTTTTATAAAAATATATATACGAGAAAACATAAAATATTTGATTTTGTATTAAAATAAATAGATATACAAAATACACATAAAATAAGCTAAATTAAATGAAAAATATATACAAAATACACATAGAATAATGTAAAATCGTATCAAAATAAATACACAGAATATCAATGAAATAATGTAGTTTTGTATGAAAATACAGATGCAAAATACCCATAAAATAAAGCATATTTATTGAAAAATACATATACAAAAATACACATAGAATAATTAAATTTGTATTAAAATTAATATACAAAATGCACGTACAATAAGGTAAATTTGTATTGAAAAAATATAAAAATGCACATTAAAGCGTAAATTTGTTTAAAAATCTATATACGAATACACATAAAATATATATTTCTATAGAAATATATATACAAAATACACATGAAATGATGTAAATACGTATAAATATATATATATATATATATATATATATATATATATATATATATATATATATATATATATATATATATATATATATATATATATATATATATATATATATATATATATATATATATATATATATATATATATATATATATATACACATTAAATAATTTAAATTCTCGTAAAAATAAATAAACAAAATATCAATAAAAGAATGTGTATTTGTATGAAAATAGATATACAAAATACTCATAAAATAACCTAAGTTTGTATAAAACTATATACAAAAATACACAAAAATAATTTAAATTTGAATGAAAATAAATATACAAAATACACATAAAATTAGGTAAATTTGTATTGAAATACATATTCAAAATACACATAAAATAATGTAAATTTGAATGAAAATATATAAACATATACACTTTAAATAACGTAAATTTGTTTCAAATATATATACAAAATACTAATTAAATAATGTAAATATGTATAAAAAAAATATATACAAAACACAAATAGAATAATGTAAAATCGTATCAAAATAAATACACAGAATATTAATTAAATAATGTTAATTTGTATGAAAATAAAGATGCAAAATAGCCATAAAATAACGCATTTTTTATAAAAATATATATACCAAAATACACATAAAATATTAAAATTTGTATTAAAATAAATATAAAAAATGTACATAGTGTAAGGTAAATTTGTATTGAAATAGATATGCAAAATACATATAAAACAATGTAAATTTGTTTCAAAATATATATACGAATTCACATAAAATAACGTTGATTTCTATAAAAATATATACAAAATACACGTAAAAAATGTGTATCTTGCATATATATTTCATACAAATTTATTATCTATTATTTATTTTCATGCAAATACACATTCTTTTCATGATATTTTGTTTATATATTTTGACACGAATTTACCTAGATATGTATTTTGTATATATATTTTTATACGTATTTACATAATTTCATGTGTTTTTGTATATATATTTCAATAGAAATCTACGTTATTTTATGTGTATTCATATATATTTTGAAACAAATTAGCTTTGTTTTATATGTATTTTGAATATCTCTTTCAATACATATTTACCTTACTGTATATGCATTTTGTATATATATTTCAATACAAATTTAAATATTTTATATGTATTTTGGAATATATATTTTTATAAAAAAGCGCTATTTTATGGGAATTTTGCATCTTTCTTTTCATACAAATTTAAATTATTATATTGATATTCTGTGTATTTATATTGATAGGATTTTACATTATTCTATTTCTTTTTTGTATATATTTTTTTATACACATTTACATTATTTAATGTGTATCTTGCATATATATTTTATACAAATTTACGTTATTTTAAGTGTATTTGTTTATATATTTTCATTCAAATTTACATTATTTTATGTATTTTGTATATGTATTTAATAAAATTTACCTAATTTTATGTATTTTATATTTCTTTTCATACAAATTTTAAATATTTTGTGTATTTTGTATATAGTTTTATACAAATTTAGGTTATTTCATGTACGCATTTACATTATTTAATGTGTGTTTTGTATATATATTTTATGCAAATTTACTTTATTTTATGTGCATTTTGTACATATATTTTTTAGAAATTTGCGTTATTTTACGTGTATTTGTATATGTTTTCTCATACAAATTTATATTATTTTATTGCTATTTTGTTTATTTATTTTGATACGAATGAAAATAGATATACAAAATATACATAAAATAAACTAAATTTGTATTGAAATATATATACAAAATACATAAAATAATGTAAATTTTGTATCAAAATATTTTAACAGATGCGCAAAAAATAACAATTTTTTTAAATATACAAAATACACATTAAATAATGTAAATATGTATAAAAAATATATACAAAACACTAATAGAATAATGTAAAATCGTATGAAAATAAATACACAGAATATTAATAAAACAATGTAAATTTGTATGAAAATAAAGATGCAAAATACCCATTAAATAACGCATTTTTTATAAAATATATATACCAAAATACACATGAAAAAATTAATTTGTATTAAAATAAATATACAAAATACACATACAATAACGTAAATTTGTATTGAAATAGATATGCAAAATACATATAAAACAATGTAAATTTGTTTCAAAATATATACGAATACACATAAAATAACGTAGATTTGTATAAAAATATATCTACAAAATACACAAAATGAAGTAAATACGTATAAGAATATGTATACAAAATACACATAAAATAATGTAAATTCGTTTCAAAATAAATAAACAAAATATCAATAAAAGAATGTGTATTTGTATAAATATAAATATACAAAATACACATAAAATAACGTAAATTTGTATAAAATTATATAAAAAAATACACAGAAGTTATTAAATTCGTATGAAATAGATATACAAAATACAGATAAAATAAGCTAAATTTGAATTAAAATGTATATACAAAATACATAAAATAATGTAAATTTGTATCAAAATATTTATAAAAATACATATAATAACGTAAATTTGTTTAAAAATATATAAACAAAATACACATTAAGTAATGTAAATACGTATAAAAAATATGTACAAAATACACATATAATCATGTAATTCGTATCAAACTAAATAAACAAAATATCAATAAAATAATGTAAATTTGTGAGAAAACATATACAAATACATAAAATAACGCTAATTTCCATAAAAATATATGTCCAAAAATGAACGTAAAATAAAGTAACTTTGGATAAAAAAATATATACAAAACACAAATAAAATAATGTAAAATCGTATGAAAATAAATACAGAAAATATTAATAAAATAATGTATATTTGTATGAAAATTAAGATGCAAAATACCCATGAAATAACGCATTTTTTTATAAAAATATATATACGAGAAAACATAAAATATTTGATTTTGTATTAAAATAAATAGATATACAAAATACACATAAAATAAGCTAAATTAAATGAAAATATATAGAAAATACACATAGAATAATGTAAAATCGTATCAAAATAAATACACAGAATATCAATAAAATAATGTAGTTTTGTATGAAAATACAGATGCAAAATACCCATAAAATAAAGCATATTTATTGAAAAATACATATACAAAAATACATAGAATAATTAAATTTGTATTAAAATTAATATACAAAATGCACGTACAATAAGGTAAATTTGTATTGAAAAATATAAAAATGCACATTAAAGCGTAAATTTGTTTAAAATCTATATACGAATACACATAAAATATATATTTCTATAGAAATATATATACAAAATACACATGAAATGATGTAAATACGTATACAAATATATATATATATATATATATATATATATATATATATATATATATATATATATATATATATATATATATATATATATATATATATATATATATATATATATATATATATATATATATATATATATATATATATATATATATACTTTAAATAACGTAAATTTGTATGAAATATATATACAAAATACACATCAAATAATGCAAATATGTATGAAAAAAATATATGCAAAACACAAATAGATTGTGTAAAATCGTATCAAAATAAATACACAGAATACTAATAAAATATTGTAAATTTGTTTGAAAATAAAGATGCAAAATAGCCATAAAATAACGCATTTTTTATAAAAATATATATACCAAAATACACATAAAATATTAAAATTTGTATTAAAATAAATATAAAAAATGTACATAGTGTAAGGTAAATTTGTATTGAAATAGATATGCAAAATACATATAAAACAATGTAAATTTGTTTCAAAATATATATACGAATTCACATAAAATAACGTTGATTTCTATAAAAATATATACAAAATACACGTAAAAAATGTGTATCTTGCATATATATTTCATACAAATTTATTATCTATTATTTATTTTCATGCAAATACACATTCTTTTCATGATATTTTGTTTATATATTTTGACACGAATTTACCTAGATATGTATTTTGTATATATATTTTTATACGTATTTACATAATTTCATGTGTATTTTGTATATATATTTCAATAGAAATCTACGTTATTTTATGTGTATTCGTATATATATTTTGAAACAAATTAGCTTTGTTTTATATGTATTTTTGAATATCTCTTTCAATACATATTTACCTTACTGTATATGCATTTTGTATATATATTTCAATACAAATTTAAATATTTTATATGTATTTTGGAATATATATTTTTATAAAAAAGCGCTATTTTATGGGAATTTTGCATCTTTCTTTTCATACAAATTTAAATTATTATATTGATATTCTGTGTATTTATATTGATAGGATTTTACATTATTCTATTTCTTTTTTGTATATATATTTTTTATACACATTATTTAATGTGTATCTTGCATATATATTTTATACAAATTTACGTTATTTTAAGTGTATTTGTTTATATATTTTCATTCAAATTTACATTATTTTATGTGTATTTTGTATATGTATTTTCATAAAAATTTACCTAATTTTATGTGTATTTTGTATATTTCTTTTCATACAAATTTTAAATATTTTTGTGTATTTTTGTATATAGTTTTATACAAATTTAGGTTATTTCATGTACGCATTTACATTATTTAATGTGTGTTTTGTATATATATTTTTATGCAAATTTACTTTATTTTATGTGCATTTTTGTACATATATTTTTTTAGAAATTTGCGTTATTTTACGTGTATTTGTATATGTTTTCTCATACAAATTTATATTATTTTATTGCTATTTTGTTTATTTATTTTGATACGAATGAAAATAGATATACAAAATATACATAAAATAAACTAAATTTGTATTGAAATATATATACAAAATACATAAAATAATGTAAATTTTGTATCAAAATATTTTAACAGATGCGCAAAAAATAACAATTTTTTTTTAAATATACAAAATACACATTAAATAATGTAAATATGTATAAAAAAATATATACAAAACACTAATAGAATAATGTAAAATCGTATCAAAATAAATACACAGAATATTAATAAAACAATGTAAATTTGTATGAAAATAAAGATGCAAAATACCCATTAAATAACGCATTTTTTTATAAAAATATATATACCAAAATACACATGAAAAAATTAATTTGTATTAAAATAAATATACAAAATACACATACAATAACGTAAATTTGTATTGAAATAGATATGCAAAATACATATAAAACAATGTAAATTTGTTTCAAAATATATATACGAATACACATAAAATAACGTAGATTTGTATAAAAATATATCTACAAAATACACAAAATGAAGTAAATACGTATAAGAATATGTATACAAAATACACATAAAATAATGTAAATTCGTTTCAAAATAAATAAACAAAATATCAATAAAAGAATGTGTATTTGTATAAATATAAATATACAAAATACACATAAAATAACGTAAATTTGTATAAAACTATATAAAAAAAATACACAGAAGTTATTAAATTCGTATGAAATAGATATACAAAATACAGATAAAATAAGCTAAATTTGAATTAAAATGTATATACAAAATACATAAAATAATGTAAATTTGTATCAAAATATTTATAAAAATACATATAATAACGTAAATTTGTTTAAAAATATATAAACAAAATACACATTAAGTAATGTAAATACGTATAAAAAATATGTACAAAATACACATATAATCATGTAATTCGTATCAAACTAAATAAACAAAATATCAATAAAATAATGTAAATTTGTATGAGAAAACATATACAAATACATAAAATAACGCTAATTTCCATAAAAATATATGTCCTAAAATGAACGTAAAATAAAGTAACTTTGGATAAAAAAATATATACAAAACACAAATAAAATAATGTAAAATCGTATGAAAATAAATACAGAAAATATTAATAAAATAATGTATATTTGTATGAAAATTAAGATGCAAAATACCCATGAAATAACGCATTTTTATAAAAATATATATACGAGAAAACATAAAATATTTGATTTTGTATTAAAATAAATAGATATACAAAATACACATAAAATAAGCTAAATTAAATGAAAAATATATACAAAATACACATAGAATAATGTAAAATCGTATCAAAATAAATACACAGAATATCAATAAAATAATGTAGTTTTGTATGAAAATACAGATGCAAAATACCCATAAAATAAAGCATATTTATTGAAAAATACATATACAAAAATACACATAGAATAATTAAATTTGTATTAAAATTAATATACAAAATGCACGTACAATAAGGTAAATTTGTATTGAAAAAATATAAAAATGCACATTAAAGCGTAAATTTGTTTAAAAATCTATATACGAATACACATAAAATATATATTTCTATAGAAATATATATACAAAATACACATGAAATGATGTAAATACGTATACAAATATATATATATATATATATATATATATATATATATATATATATATATATATATATATATATATATATATATATATATATATATATATATATATATATATATATATATATATATATATATATATATATATATATATATATATATATACACATTAAATAATTTAAATTCTCGTAAAAATAAATAAACAAAATATCAATAAAAGAATGTGTATTTGTATGAAAATAGATATACAAAATACTCATAAAATAACCTAAGTTTGTATAAAACTATATACAAAAATACACAAAAATAATTTAAATTTGAATGAAAATAAATATACAAAATACACATAAAATTAGGTAAATTTGTATTGAAATACATATTCAAAATACACATAAAATAATGTAAATTTGAATGAAAATATATAAACATATACACTTTAAATAACGTAAATTTGTTTCAAATATATATACAAAATACTAATTAAATAATGTAAATATGTATAAAAAAATATATACAAAACACAAATAGAATAATGTAAAATCGTATCAAAATAAATACACAGAATATTAATTAAATAATGTTAATTTGTATGAAAATAAAGATGCAAAATAGCCATAAAATAACGCATTTTTTATAAAATATATATACCAAAATACACATAAAATATTAAAATTTGTATTAAAATAAATATAAAAAATGTACATAGTGTAAGGTAAATTTGTATTGAAATAGATATGCAAAATACATATAAAACAATGTAAATTTGTTTCAAAATATATATACGAATTCACATAAAATAACGTTGATTTCTATAAAAATATATACAAAATACACGTAAAAAATGTGTATCTTGCATATATATTTCATACAAATTTATTATCTATTATTTATTTTCATGCAAATACACATTCTTTTCATGATATTTTGTTTATATATTTTGACACGAATTTACCTAGATATGTATTTTGTATATATATTTTATACGTATTACATAATTTCATGTGTATTTTGTATATATATTTCAATAGAAATCTACGTTATTTTATGTGTATTCATATATATTTTGAAACAAATTAGCTTTGTTTTATATGTATTTTTGAATATCTCTTTCAATACATGTTTACCTTACTGTATATGCATTTTGTATATATATTTCAATACAAATTTAAATATTTTATATGTATTTTGGAATATATATTTTTTAAAAAAGCGCTATTTTATGGGAATTTTGCATCTTTCTTTTCATACAAATTTAAATTATTTTATTGATATTCTGTGTATTTATATTGATAGGATTTTACATTATTCTATTTCTTTTGTATATATTTTTTATACACATTTACATTATTTAATGTGTATCTTGCATATATATTTTATACAAATTTACGTTATTTTAAGTGTATTTGTTTATATTTTCATTCAAATTTACATTATTTTATGTATTTTGTATATGTATTTTAATAAAATTTACCTAATTTTATGTGTATTTTGTATATTTCTTTCATACAAATTTTAAATATTTTGTGTATTTTTATATAGTTTTATACAAATTTAGGTTATTTCATGTACGCATTTACATTATTTAATGTGTGTTTTGTATATATATTTTATGCAAATTTACTTTATTTTATGTGCATTTTGTACATATTTTTTTAGAAATTTGCGTTATTTTACGTGTATTTGTATATGTTTTCTCATACAAATTTATATTATTTTATTGCTATTTTGTTTATTTATTTTGATACGAATGAAAATAGATATACAAAATATACATAAAATAAACTAAATTTGTATTGAAATATATATACAAAATACATAAAATAATGTAAATTTTGTATCAAAATATTTTAACAGATGCGCAAAAAATAACATTTTTTTTTTAAATATACAAAATACACATTAAATAATGTAAATATGTATAAAAAAAATATATACAAAACACTAATAGAATAATGTAAAATCGTATCAAAATAAATACACAGAATATTAATAAAACAATGTAAATTTGTATGAAAATAAAGATGCAAAATACACATTAAATAACGAATTTTTTTATAAAAATATATATACCAAAATACACATGAAAAAATTAATTTGTATTAAAATAAATATACAAAATACACATACAATAACGTAAATTTGTATTGAAATAGATATGCAAAATACATATAAAACAATGTAAATTTGTTTCAAAATATATATACGAATACACATAAAATAACGTAGATTTGTATAAAAATATATCTACAAAATACACAAAATGAAGTAAATACGTATAAGAATATGTATACAAAATACACATAAAATAATGTAAATTCGTTTCAAAATAAATAAACAAAATATCAATAAAAGAATGTGTATTTGTATAAATATAAATATACAAAATACACATAAAATAACGTAAATTTGTATAAAACTATATAAAAAAATACACAGAAGTTATTAAATTCGTATGAAATAGATATACAAAATACAGATAAAATAAGCTAAATTTGAATTAAAATGTATATACAAAATACATAAAATAATGTAAATTTGTATCAAAATATTTATAAAAATACATATAATAACGTAAATTTGTTTAAAAATATATAAACAAAATACACATTAAGTAATGTAAATACGTATAAAAAATATGTACAAAATACACATATAATCATGTAATTCGTATCAAACTAAATAAACAAAATATCAATAAAATAATGTAAATTTGTATGAGAAAACATATACAAATACATAAAATAACGCTAATTTCCATAAAAATATATGTCCAAAAATGAACGTAAAATAAAGTAACTTTGGATAAAAAAATATATACAAAACACAAATAAAATAATGTAAAATCGTATGAAAATAAATACAGAAAATATTAATAAAATAATGTATATTTGTATGAAAATTAAGATGCAAAATACCCATGAAATAACGCATTTTTTTATAAAAATATATATACGAGAAAACATAAAATATTTGATTTTGTATTAAAATAAATAGATATACAAAATACACATAAAATAAGCTAAATTAAATGAAAAATATATACAAAATACACATAGAATAATGTAAAATCGTATCAAAATAAATACACAGAATATCAATAAAATAATGTAGTTTTGTATGAAAATACAGATGCAAAATACCCATAAAATAAAGCATATTTATTGAAAAATACATATACAAGAATACACATAGAATAATTAAATTAGTATTAAAATTAATATACAAAATGCACGTACAATAAGGTAAATTTGTATTGAAAAATATAAAATGCACATTAAAGCGTAAATTTGTTTAAAATCTATATACGAATACACATAAAATATATATTTCTATAGAAATATATATACAAAATACATGAAATGATGTAAATACGTATACAAATATATATATATATATATATATATATATATATATATATATATATATATATATATATATATATATATATATATATATATATATATATATATATATATATATATATATATATACAAAATACACATTAAATAATTTAAATTCTCGTAAAAATAAATAAACAAAATATCAATAAAAGAATGTGTATTTGTATGAAAATAGATATACAAAATACTCATAAAATAACCTAAGTTTGTATAAAACTATATACAAAAATACACAAAAATAATTTAAATTTGAATGAAAATAAATATACAAAATACACATAAAATTAGGTAAATTTGTATTGAAATACATATACAAAATACACATAAAATAATGTAAATTTGAATGAAAATATATAAACAAATACACTTTAAATAACGTAAATTTGTATCAAATATATATACAAAATACTAATTAAATAATGTAAATATGTATAAAAAAAATATATACAAAACACAAATAGAATAATGTAAAATCGTATCAAAATAAATACACAGAATATTAATTAAATAATGTTAATTTGTATGAAAATAAAGATGCAAAATAGCCATAAAATAACGCATTTCTTATAAAATATATATACCAAAATACACATAAATTATTAAAATTTGTATTAAAATAAATATAAAAATGTACATAGTGTAAAGGTAAATTTGTATTGAAATAGATATGCAAAATACATATAAAACAATGTAAATTTGTTTCAAAATATATATACAATTCACATAAAATAACGTTGATTTCTATAAAATATATACAAAATACACGTAAAAATGTGTATCTTGCATATATATTTCATACAAATTTATTATCTATTATTTATTTTCAAGCAAATACACATACTTTTCATGATAGTTTGTTTATATATTTTGACACGAATTTACCTAGATATGTATTTTGTATATATATTTTATACGTATTTACATAATTTCATGTGTATTTTGTATATATATTTCAATAGAAATCTACGTTATTTTATGTGTATTCATATATATATTTTGAAACAAATTAGCTTTGTTTTATATGTATTTTGAATATCTCTTTCAATACATATTTACCTTACTGTATATGCATTTTGTATATATATTTCAATACAAATTTAAATATTTTATATGTATTTTGGAATATATATTTTATAAAAAGCGCTATTTTATAGAATTTTGCATCTTTCTTTTCATACAAATTTAAATTATTATATTGATATTCTGTGTATTTATATTGATAGGATTTTACATTATTCTATTTCTTTTTGTATATATTTTTATACACATTTACATTATTTAATGTGTATCTTGCATATATATTTTATACAAATTTACGTTATTTTAAGTGTATTTGTTTATATTTTCATTCAAATTTACATTATTTTATGTGTATTTTGTATATGTATTTTAATAAAATTTACCTAATTTTATGTGTATTTTGTATATTTCTTTCATACAAATTTTAAATATTTTGTGTATTTTTGTATATATTTATACAAATTTAGGTTATTTATGTACGCATTTAAATTATTTAATGTGTGTTTTGTATATATATTTTATGCAAATTTACTTTATTTTATGTGCATTTTTGTACATATATTTTTTTAGAAATTTGCGTTATTTTACGTGTATTTGTATATGTTTTCTCATACAAATTTATATTATTTTATTGCTATTTTGTTTATTTATTTTGATACGAATGAAAATAGATATACAAAATATACATAAAATAAACTAAATTTGTATTGAAATATATATACAAAATACATAAAATAATGTAAATTTTGTATCAAAATATTTTAACAGATGCGCAAAAAATAACAATTTTTTTTTTAAATATACAAAATACACATTAAATAATGTAAATATGTATAAAAAAATATATACAAAACACTAATAGAATAATGTAAAATCGTATCAAAATAAATACACAGAATATTAATAAAACAATGTAAATTTGTATGAAAATAAAGATGCAAAATACCCATTAAATAACGCATTTTTTATAAAAATATATATACCAAAATACACATGAAAAAAGAATTTGTATTAAAATAAATATACAAAATACACATACAATAACGTAAATTTGTATTGAAATAGATATGCAAAATACATATAAAACAATGTAAATTTGTTTCAAAATATATATACGAATACACATAAAATAACGTAGATTTGTATAAAAATATATCTACAAAATACACAAAATGAAGTAAATACGTATAAGAATATGTATACAAAATACACATAAAATAATGTAAATTCGTTTCAAAATAAATAAACAAAATTTCAATAAAAGAATGTGTTGTATAAATATACATATACAAAATACACATAAAATAACGTAAATTTGTATAAAATTATATAAAAAAATACACAGAAGTTATTAAATTCGTATGAAATAGATATACAAAATACAGATAAAATAAGCTAAATTTGAATTAAAATGTATATACAAAATACATAAAATAATGTAAATTTGTATCAAAATATTTATAAAAATACATATAATAACGTAAATTTGTTTAAAATATATAAACAAAATACACATTAAGTAATGTAAATACGTATAAAAAATATGTACAAAATACACATATAATCATGTAATTCGTATCAAACTAAATAAACAAAATATCAATAAAATAATGTAAATTTGTATGAGAAAACATATACAAATACATAAAATAACGCTAATTTCCATAAAATATATGTCCAAAAATGAACGTAAAATAAAGTAACTTTGGATAAAAAAATATATACAAAACACAAATAAAATAATGTAAAATCGTATGAAAATAAATACAGAAAATATTAATAAAATAATGTATATTTGTATGAAAATTAAGATGCAAAATACCCATGAAATAACGCATTTTTTTATAAAAATATATAT
This sequence comes from Eriocheir sinensis, assembly GCF_024679095.1. Lineage (NCBI taxonomy): Eukaryota > Metazoa > Arthropoda > Malacostraca > Decapoda > Varunidae > Eriocheir > Eriocheir sinensis. The sequence goes on along the minus strand of NW_026110352.1, from coordinate 785,324 downwards.
ACGAGAAAACATAAAATATTTGATTTTGTATTAAAATAAATAGATATACAAAATACACATAAAATAAGCTAAATTAAATGAAAATATATACAAAATACACATAGAATAATGTAAAATCGTATCAAAATAAATACACAGAATATCAATAAAATAATGTAGTTTTGTATGAAAATACAGATGCAAAATACCCATAAAATAAAGCATATTTATTGAAAATACATATACAAAAATACACATAGAATAATTAAATTTGTATTAAAATTAATATACAAAATGCACGTACAATAAGGTAAATTTGTATTGAAAAATATAAAATGCACATTAAAGCGTAAATTTGTTTAAAATCTATATACGAATACACATAAAATATATATTTCTATAGAAATATATATACAAAATACACATGAAATGATGTAAATACGTATACAAATATATATATATATATATATATATATATATATATATATATATATATATATATATATATATATATATATATATATATATATATATATATATATATATATATATATAAAAAAAACACTATAAATAATTTAAAATCTAGCTAAAATAAATAAACAAAATATCTCAAAAAGATTCTGTATTTGTATGAAAATAGATATACAAAATACTCATAAAATAACCTAAGTTTGTATAAAACTATATACAAAATACACAAAATAATTTAAATTTGAATGAAAATAAATATACAAAATACACATAAAATTAGGTAAATTTGTATTGAAATACATATTCAAAATACACATAAAATAATGTAAATTTGAATGAAAATATATAAACATATACACTTTAAATAACGTAAATTTGTTTCAAATATATATACAAAATACTAATTAAATAATGTAAATATGTATAAAAAAATATATACAAAACACAAATAGAATAATGTAAAATCGTATCAAAATAAATACACAGAATATTAATTAAATAATGTTAATTTGTATGAAAATAAAGATGCAAAATAGCCATAAAATAACGCATTTTTTATAAAAATATATATACCAAAATACACATAAAATATTAAAATTTGTATTAAAATAAATATAAAAATGTACATAGTGTAAGGTAAATTTGTATTGAAATAGATATACAAAATACATATAAAACAATGTAAATTTGTTTCAAAATATATATACGAATTCACATAAAATAACGTTGATTTCTATAAAATATATACAAAATACACGTAAAAATGTGTATCTTGCATATATATTTCATACAAATTTATTATCTATTATTTATTTTCATGCAAATACATTCTTTTCATGATATTTTGTTTATATATTTTGACACGAATTTACCTAGATATGTATTTTGTATATATATTTTTATACGTATTTACATAATTTCATGTGTATTTTGTATATATATTCAATAGAAATCTACGTTATTTTATGTGTATTCATATATATTTTGAAACAAATTAGCTTTGTTTTATATGTATTTTGAATATCTCTTTCAATACATATTTACCTTACTGTATATGCATTTTGTATATATATTTCAATACAAATTTAAATATTTTATATGTATTTTGGAATATATATTTTATAAAAAGCGCTATTTTAGGAATTTTGCATCTTTCTTTTCATACAAATTTAAATTATTATATTGATTTTCTGTGTATTTATAGAGATAGTATTTTACATTATTCTATTTCTTTTGTATATATTTTTATACACATTACATTATTTAATGTGTATTTTGTATATATATTTTATACAAATTTACGTAATTTTAAGTGTATTTGTTTATATATTTTCATTCAAATTTACATTATTTGAAGTGCATTTTGTATATGTATTTTAAATAAAATTTACCTAATTTTATGTGTATTTTGTATATTTATTTTCATACAAATTTAAATTATTTTGTGTATTTTTATATATATTTTATACAAATTTAGGTTATTTCATGTACGCATTTACATTATGTGTTTTTGTATATATATTTTTATGCAAATTTACTTTATTTATGTGCATTTTGTATATATATTTTTAGAAATTTATATTTTATGTGTATTTGTATATAATTTTATAAATGTTTTACAAGGTTTATATTGATACGAAATTGTATTATTTTATATGTACTTGTATATATATTTTTATATGCTTTTACATTATTTAATATTTATTTTGAATATATATTTTTTATACAAATTCATGGTATTTTATATTATTTGTATATATTATTTCATATAAATTTACATTATTAGTGTGTATTTTGTACATATATTTTATTACAAAATCAATTCTTTATTTTAGCTTTTGTATATGTATTTTGTATATTTATATTTATCCAAATAAACATTCTTTTATTCATATTTTATTTATTTATTTTAATTCAATTTTACATTATTTTATGTATTTTGAATACATTTTTATAATGTATTTACTTAATTTTATTATTATTGTGGGGTTTTGTATATATATTTTATAGAAATTCACGTTTTTTTATTTGTATTCGTATATATATTTTGAAACAAATTTACATTGTTTTATATGTATTTTGCTTATCTCTTTCAATACAAATTTACCTTATTGTATGTGCATTTTGTATATTTATTTCAATACAAATTTAATTATTTTATGTGTATTTTGCATATATATATTTATATAAGAAATGCTTCGTTATTTTATGTGTATTCGTACATATTTTATTTCATACAAATTTGCATATATTTGCTTTATAATATTGTGTATTTATTTCAATACGAATTTACATTATTCTATTTGTTTTTGTATATATTTATTTTACATACATACATTTTTTATGAGTATTTTGAGCATATATCTTTTTATAAAAATTTACGCTATTTGTATATGAATTTTGCATCTTATTTTCATACAAATTTACATTATTTATTAATATTCAGTTTATTTATTTTGTTGAATTTACATTATTCTATAAAAATTGTATTTTTGTATATACTTTTTATACATATTTACATTATTTAATGTGTATCTTGTATATATATTATACAAATTAAATAATATTATGTATAAAGTTTTCAAACAAATACATTCTTTTCAAAATCACAGTATTTTGTTTATTGTACATTTGTTTTGACCACAATTGGATACATTATTTGATATAATTTTTGTATAACTATATTGCACATATATTTACATAGTTTCATCATGTATTTATTATTTAATATATTTAATAGATGTTAAAAAACACATAAAATAACCTAAATTTGTTTTAAACTATAGACAACGAATACACAAAATATTTCAAATTTATATGAAAATAAATATACAGCTCACATAAAATTAAAGTAAGTTGTGTGGGAATACATGTAAAATACACATAAAATAATGTAAGTTGAATAAATGAACATAAAAGCAAATACACTTGGAAGATAACGTATGTATTTCGATGAAAAATATATAAAACACTAAATAGAATAATGTAAAATCGTTGTCAAAATAAATACAGAATACATAATGAAATTTATGTAGATTTGTATAGTAAAAAGCCCACACAAAATAATCGTAAATCTTACTTGATTTTTTTCATTATAAAATATATAAATAAATACCATATAAAAAATAGATTACAATACATGATAAAATAAATATAAAAACACATTTAACAAAATAAGAGTGAACATTTAATGTGAAATTAAAAGTAAATACGTATAAAAATGTATACTAAAATACACATAAAATAATTAAATATAAAACTCAATATCAAATAAATAAACAAAATATAACAAAAGAATGTGACATTTGTATAAATATAAATATACAAAGTACACGGAAAATAGCGTAAAATTTATATAAAACTATATGCATAAAATACTGCACAAAGTAATTAATTTGACATGAAAATAGATATACAAAATACACACAAAATCAAGCAAATTTAGTTGAAATATATACAAAATACATGAAATAAAAGTGGAATTACAGTATCAAAATATTTTATACAAATACATATAATAACGTAAATTTGTGAAAATATATAAACAAATACACATTAAATAAATGTAAATACGTATAAAAAAGATTACAAAATACATATCATGTAAATTTCATCAAATAAATAAATAAAATACCAATAAAATAATATAAATTTGTGAGTAAAGCATGTTGCATATTTTTTTCAATACAAATTACCTTATATATACATTTTGTATATTAATTTTAATACAAAATTCTAATTCTTCGATGTGTGTATTTTGTATCTATATTTTATTTAAACATATGCTTTATTTTTTGGGTATTTTGCATCTTTTATTTCATACAAATATACATTATTTTATTGATATTCTATACATTCGTTTTGATACGGAATTGACATTATTCTATATTATTATTGTATATATTTTCATACAGAAATTCACATTATTTTATCATGTATTTGTTTATATATTTACGACACAAATTTACAATATTTTATGGCTATTTTAACATATACATTTCAAAAATTTACTAGTTTTATGTGTATTATTTGAATATCTATTTTCATACAAGCTCAAATTATTTCTATGTATTTTTGTATATATTTTAATACATATTTTTAGTTATATTATGTATTATTTTATAAATGTATTTTGGCACTGATATATATATATATATATATATATATATATATATATATATATATATATATATATATATATATATATATATATATATATATATATATATATATATATATATATATATATATATATATATATATATATATATATATATATTTGTTGAATTTATATTGATACGGATTTACATTATTTTATATGTTACTTTGTATATATATTTTATACCTTTTACATTATTTAATATTTATTTTGAATATATATTTTTATTCAAATTCATGAGTATTTTATGTATTTATATATATATTTTCATATAAATTTACATTATTTTATTGTATTTTATACATATATTTTTACAAATATACCTTATTTTATATTTTATTTTTGTATATATTTTGTATATTTATATTTATCAAATACACATTCTTTTATTAGTATTTTGTTGATTTATTTTTAAATCAATTTTACATTATTTTATGTGTATTTGTACATTTTATGTATACGTGTTTACTTAATTTTGTGTGTATTTTGTATATATATTTTTATAGAAATCTACGTGTTTTATTGTTGTATTCATGTATATTTACAGAAACAAATTTACATTGTTTTATATATGTTTTATATCTCTATAACAATACAAGTTTACCTTATTGTATGTGCATTTTGTGTATTTATTTCAATATAAATTTCGTAAATATTTTATGAGTATTTTGGTATATATTTTTTATAAGAAATGCGCTATTTACTAAATTTTGCATCTTTATTTTCATACAAATTTACATTATTTTAATAATATTACAGATGTATTTATTTTGATGCAATTTACAGTATTCTATTTGTTTTTTGTATACACTTTTTATACATATTTACATTATTTAATGAGTATCTTTATATATTTTATACAAATTTATTATCTATTATCTATTTTATACAAATACACATTCTTTTCATCATATTTTGTTTATTTATTTGTGTTTTAATTTGTGCATTATTTGATATGGTATTTTGTATATATTTTATACAATATTTACATAATTTCATATACTTATTTTTAATATATATTTCTATAGAAATCTACTTTTATTTCATATAATGTATTCAGTATATATATTTTGAAACAAATTTACATTGTTTTTGTATGTATTTTTTGAATATCTCTTTTAGCATACTAAATTTACCTTACCTGTATACACATTTTGTATATTTATTTCAGCTAAATTTAAATATTTATGTGTATTTTGTATATTTATTTTTATAAAAAAATACGATAATTTTAAATTTTACATCTTTATTTTCATACAAATTTACATTATTTTTGTTGATATTCTGTTATTTATTTTGATACGATTTTTATTCTATTTGTTTTAGTATTGCCTATTTTTTATACATTTACATTATTTAATGTGCTTCATCCCTGCATATATATTTTATACAAATTTACGTTATTTTAAGTGTATATTTGATTTTATATTTTCATTAAATTGACATTTATTTACAATAGAAATTACATTATCTTATATTAATAAATTTTGTATACTTTTTTATACGTATTTACTTAATTTTATGTATTACTTGTATATATATTTTATAGAAATCTACATTTTTTTATTTGAATTCGTATATATATTTGGCAAATAAACATTTGTATTTATATAATATATTTTGCATATCTCTTTCAATACAAATTTCCCTGATTGTGTATGTACATTTTTATATATTTATTTCATTGCAAATTTAAATATTTTATGTATTTTGTTATATATTTTTATAAAAATACACTATTTTATGAAATTTTGCTTCTTTATCCCTCACCTTACAAATTTACATTTATTTTATTAATATTCGAACAATTTATTTTGATACGATGTTACATTATTCTATTTGTTTTTTGTATATACTTTTTATACATATTTACATTATTTAATGTGTATCTTGCATATATATTTTATATAAAATTCATTATCTGCTTATCTATTTTCATACAAATACACACATTCTTTTCATGATATTTTGTTTATTTATTTTATTTTAATTTACATTATTGATATGTATTTTGTATATATATTTTATACGTATTTACATAATTTCATATATTTTGTATATATATTTTATAGAAATCTACTTTATTTATATATGTATTCAATATATATATTTTGAAACAGATTTTACATTGTTTTTATATATGTATTTTGAATATCTCTTTCAATACAATTTACCTTACTGTATATTATACATTTTGTATATTCATTTCAATACAAATTTAAATATTTTATGTGTATTTTGGTAAATATATTTTATAAAAAATGCGATAATTTTGAAATTTTACATTTTTCCTTTAAATTTACATTATTTTATTGATATTCTGTGTATTTATTTTGATACGATTTTACATTATTCTATTTGTTTTAGTATATATTTTTTTACACATTTACATTATTTAATGTGTATCTTGCATATATATTTTATAAAGTTACGTTATTTTAAGTGTATTTGTTTATATATTTTCAAATTTCAAATTTACATTATTTGAAAAGTGTATTTTGTATATGTATTTAAATACAAGTTACCTAATTTTATGTGTATTTTGTATATTTCTTTCAAACAAATTTAAATTATTTTTGTGTATTTTGTATATAGTTTTATACAAATTTGGAATTTATTTATGTACATTTACATTATTGTAGCGTGTGTTTTTGTATATATATTTTTGCAAATTTACTTTTATTTTATGAAGCATTTTGTACATATATTTTATATAAATTTGCGTTGTTGTATATTTTCTCACTGGTACTGATTTACATTATTTTATTGCTATTTTGTTTATTTATTTTGATAAAATTACATGATTGTAACTAGGTAGTATTTTGTACATATTTTTATACGTATTTACATTACTTAATCTAATATTTTTGTTTATATATTTTAAACAAATCTACGTTATTATATGTATTTGTATAAATATTTTGATACAGATTAACATTATTTTATGTATTTTGTATGTACATTTCAATTCAGAATTGTAGCTTATTTTAGCTGTATTTTGTATATATATTTTCATACAAATTTAATTACTTCTATATGGCTTTTTGTACTAGTTTTATACAAATTTACGATATTTTATGTGTATTTTATTTTTATATTTTACAAATACATTTTTTATACATTTTACTTAATTTATGTGTATTTACATATATATTTTTCATAGAAATTTTCGTTATTTTATGTGTATTCGTTTATATATTTTGATGCAAATTTACATTATTTTATGTGTATTTTCCATATCTATTTCAATACAAATTTACCTTATTATATGTCCATTTTGTATATTCATTTTAATAAAAATTTACATATTTTATGTGTATTTTTGAATATATATATATTTTTTATATAAAAATTTTTGCATCTTTATTTTCATTCAAATTTACATTATTTTATTAATATTCGGTGTATTTATTTGATACAATTTACATTATTCTGTTTGTTTTTTGTATATACTTTTTTATGCATATTTACATTATTTAATAAGTATCTTGCATATATATTTTATACAAATTTATTATCTGTATCTATTTTATACCAATACATTCTTTTCATGATATTTTGTTGATTTATTTTGACACGAATTTACATTATTTGATATGTGGCATTTTGTATATATATTTTATGCACGTATTTACATAATTTCATATGTATTTTTGTATATATATTTCTATAGAAATCTACTTCCCATTTTATGTAATATTCATATATATATTTTAAGTACAAATTTACATTGTTTTATATGTATTTTTGAATATCTCTTTTAATACAAATTTACCTTACTGTATATGCATTTTGTATATTTATTTCAATAAAAATTTTAAATATTTCATGTGTATTTTGGTATATATATTTTTGCATAAAAAATACATGATAATTTTGGAGAATTTTGCGTCTTTTATTTTTCCATACAAATTTACATTATTTTATTGATATTCTGAGTTTTTTATTTTGATACGATTTTACATTATTCTATTTGTTTTTTGTATATATAATTTTATACATTTACATTATTTAATGTTATTATCTTATATATATTTTATACAAATTTACGTTATTTTAAAAGTGTATTTGTTTTATGTTTTCATTCAAATTTACATTTTATTTTAATTCAAAGTACATTATTTTATGTGTATTTTGTATACATTTTTTATATGTATTTACAATTTTATATGTGTATTTAGTATATATATTTTATATGAAATCTTTCGTTTTTTATTTGAATTCATATATATTTTGAAACAAATTTAAATTGTTTTATATGTATTTTTGCATATCTTTTAAATACAAATTTACCTTATTAGTATGTGCATTTTGTGTATATTTATTTTCAATGCAAATTTAAATATTTTATGTGTATTTTAATTTGTATATATATTTTTATAAAATGCTAACTATTTATGGGAATTTTCTTTTATTTTTCAAAACAAATTTACATTATTTTATTAATATTCAGTGTATTTATTTTGATACGATGTCACATTATTCTATTTGTTTTTTTTTATATATATAAAATTTACATTGTTAATGTTTGCTTATATTTTTGATACAGAGTTACATGATTATATGTTAATATTTTGTACATATTTCATGATATATGTTACATTTAACATACATGATATGTATTTTGTTTATATATTTTTATACCGTCTACATTATTATATGTATTTTGTATATATTTTGATACAAATTTACATTATTTATGTATTTGTATGTACATTTTTCAATTCAAATTTAAACTATTTTATGTATATTTGTATATATATTTTCATAAATTTAAATTACTTCTGTGTATTTTGTATATAGTTTTACTACAAATTTACGATATTTTTTATGTATTTTGGTATATTTATATTTATACAAATACACACATTTCTTTACTACTTTACATTATTTTGTTGTATTTATTTTGATACGATTTTATGTGTATTCTTGTATTCATTTTTTTATACGTATTTACTTCATTTTATATGTGTATTATTACATATATTTTATTGAAATCTACGTTATTCATTGTTTAACCTAATTTTATGCACATTTGTATATATTTTTGAAACAAATTTACATTATTTTATATGTATGTACATTTGCATATCTATTTTCAATACACAAATCTTTTTTGCAAATTTACTTTATTTATGTGCACACATTGTTATATGTTTTCTCCTTTGAAATTTACATTATTTTATTGCTATTTGTTTATTTATTTTGATTCAAATGAAAATAGTATACAAAATATTTAAATAAACTAAATTTGTATTGAAATATATATGCAAAATACATAAATAATGTAAATTGTATCAATGACCATAAAATAACGTAATTTTGTTTTTAAAATATACAAGAATACACATTAAACAATAACAAATATGTATAAAAAACATATATACAAGCTGCAAATAGAATAATGTAAATCGTATCAAAATAAATACACAGAATATTAAAACAAAATATAGAATTTGTAAAGTGAAGATGCAAAATACCGATTAAATACATTTGAAATATACATGAAAAATTGGTTGAATTATAAATATACAGAAGCCACACTGACAGGCAGGCATGGTGAATAAAAATAAAATATAAAATACATAAAATGAAACAAATACGTATAAAAAGTATACAAATACACGTAAAACAATAATAAGTCATAATCAAAATCGATAAACTATCTGTGAAAGATATTGTGACTTGTAAATGCAAATATACAAAATACATAAAATAACATCAAGTTGTATGGAAACTATATACAAAATGCACAAAGTAATTAGGTATTTATGAAAATGAATATGAAAATACAGATAAATAAACTGAAATTTGATTGAAATATATATGTAAAATACATAAAATAATGTAAGATTTGTATCAAATATTTATAAAATACCCATAAAATAACGCATTTTTTATAAAATATATATGCAAAATACACATAAAAATTAAATTGGCAGTAAAAATAAATAACACAAAAAACACGATCAATAAATTTAAATGAAACTATACAAATACATATAAACAATGAAAATTTGTTTTGAAATATGTAAATACACATAGTAGCATTTAAATATACAAAATACACAGAAAATGAAGTAAATACGTGTAAAAAAATGTATACAAATACACATAAAAATAATATGAAATTATCAAAATAAATATGAATACCAATAAAAAAAGAATATGTATTTCAAATATATATATACAAAATACATAAATAACGTAAGTTATAAACTATATACAAACTTTACAGAAATGACCACAATTTGTATGAAATGAATATACAAAATAAAGGTAATTGTTACAAGTTAATAAACAAATTCAGATAAAGAACGTATATTTAATGAAAAAATAAATATACAAAATACATTAATAACAAAAATTTAATGAAAATATATAAAATAAACAAAATAATTTCAATTTGTATGAAAATAAATATATACAAATACACATGTATTTTATATCTATTTTCTACAAATTTCATTTACTTGTGTATTTTTTGCATATAGTTTATATAAATTTACGTTTATTTTATTTGTATTTTGTAAATTTATATATACAATACTTTCTTTGATAGTATTTTGTTTTATTCATTTTGATACAGGGTTTATGTAACGTAAATTTGTATGAAATATATATACAAAATACAGATTAAACAATGTGTAAAAAGTAAAAACACGATAGGAATAATGTAAAATCATTTTTTATAAAATTATTAAAATACACATAAAAATACAAAAAATTGTTCAATTACATACATACAAAGTTCATGTAAAATTAAATGAATACGTATAAAAAAATATATACAAAATGCACATAAAGTTCATGTAAATAAACAATGTAACCAATAAAAGAATGTGTGTTGGTATCAAATATGAAAGCCATACAAAATGCAAATATAGCATTAATTTATATGAGAAAAACTATATACATAAAATAACGCAAATTTCTATAAAATATATGTACAAAAATAGACATAAAATAAATTTGCATAAATATATATACAAAACACACATTAGACATAATGTAAATATAAAATATGTATGCAAATACCTATAAAAATAATCTAAATTCGTATCAAGAATTAAGGAGTAGCAAGAAAATACTCAATATAATAATGTAATTTGGATGAAAATATATATATACAAAATACACATAAAATAACCTAAATATAAATACAAATATACATAAAATAATTTAAAATTGAATGAAATAAATACACAAAATAAACATAAAATAAGGTAAATTTGTGAAATAACTCTGAAAAATACACATAAAATAATATAAGTTTAGCCTTGAAATGCTATATACAAATACTCATTAAATAACATGATTTGCATATAAATTTGTGTCAAAATATACACGAATACACACAATAAAATAACGTAATTTTTTATGAAAATATATATATACTAAAATACATACATAAACAAATGTAAATTTATTGTATAAAAATATATAAAAGAAATACACATAAAATAATGTAAATTTGGATAAAATATATATAAAATAAACCTTAAATAATGTAAATATGTATAAAAAATATACAAAATACACATGAAATAATGTTAAATCGTATCAAAATAAATAAAAGAGAAATATCAATAAAATAATATGAAATTTGTATGAAAATAAATGCAAGCTCATCCATATAATAACGCATATTTGCATAAAATATATATACAAATATATATAAATAATTAAATTTGTATTAAAATAAATATACAAAATGCACATTACAATTAAAAGAAATTTGTATTAAATAGATATGCAAAATACCCATTAATAATATAAATTTGTATCAAAATATATATACGAATACTCATAAAATGAGAATAATTTCTATGAAAATATACATACCAAAATAGATATACAGATACACATATAACTGATTAAATTTGTATTTAAATACATGCTTCTAAAAACACATAAAATAATGTGGAGTTGTATGAAATGAAAACAAATACATTTATATAAAATATATATTAAAATACACATCATGATAATCACTGCAAATAAATACACACCAGAATATCAATACAATAATATGAATTTGTATGAAAATAAAAGATGCAAAATACACATAAAATTAAAATATTTTATAAAAAAAATACTAAAACAAAATACACATAGATTAATCAAATTTGTATTAAAATTAATATACAAAATACTAATAAAATAATGTAAATTTGTATTGATGAAAAATATAAATATACAAAATACACATAAAACATAAAAAAATAAGGTAAATTTACAATTTCCAAAATATATATACGAATACACATAAAATAACGTAGATTTATATGAAAATATATATACAAATACACATGAAATAAATATTAGTAATGCGTATAAAATATATATACAAAATACACATTGTAATAATGTTAATATTCGTGTCAAAATAAAAAAAAAATATATATTAGAAAAGAATATTTGTTTGAAATAGATATACAAATACACATAAAATAGCCTAAATTTAACATAAAACTATATACAAAAATAAACAAAATAATTGAAACTTGTAAATACATATAAAACAAAATTAAGTGTAAATTGAATCAATAGTAAATGCATACAAAATACACACTAAAATAATGCTGAAATTTGATTGAAAATATATAAACATATAGACTTAAAATAACGTAAATTTCAGTATCAAATATATATACAAAAACACTGATTAAATAATAAAATATGTATAAAAAATATATATTCAAAACACAAATAAAATAATGTAAAATCTTATCTAAAATAAATATTTAGAAAATATTAATAAAATAATGTAGAAATTTGTATGAAAATTAAGATTTAAAATACATGTCATGTGTATTCTATATATATATTTTCAACAAAATTTACATTGTTCTAATATGTATACATACAAAATACAAATACCAAAATGTTATCAAATCTATTTAAATATTAATAAATTCATAAAATATTTATTTTGTATAGAAAAATATAAACAAAATGCAGAATAAATGTCAAATCGTATCCAAAATGAATGAGTCAGAATATCAATAAAATAATTTAAATTTGTATATGAAAACAAAGATGCAAAATACCCATAAGATAAAAGCATATTTTATAAAATACATATGCAAAAATACACATAGAATAATTAAATTTGTATTAAAATTAATATACAAAATGCACATACAATAAGGTAAATTTGGTATATGAAATAAAATAAATATGCAAATATACAAATAAAACATTAAATTTGTTTTAAAATATCGGATATAAGAATACACATAAAATAACGTAAGATTTCTATGAAGAAATATAATATACAAAATACTACGTAAAATGATGTAAATACGTGTCAATATATATATATATATATATATAACGTATATATATTAATGAAATATATATATATCGTACGCATATATATATATATATATATACGTTGAATATATATATATATATATATATATATATATATATATATATATATATATATATATAAATATAAATATTCAATATATAATGTATTCATTGTAGGAAAATATAAATAAAATATCATGAAAAGAAATGTGACTATATTTTATGAAAATAATACAAAATACTGAAATAATAAATTTATATGAAAACAAATATATCAAATATACATTAAAAATTAATGTTAATATGCTTATATAAAAAATAGTACGCTATTCAAAAATATGCAAATCTCATAGAATAATGTAAGATCGTATCAAAATAAATACACTGAATATTATAAAATAATGTAAGATTTGTATGAAAATAAGATGCAAAATTCCCCATCAAATAATTTAATACTTATAAATAAATATATATACCAAAATACACATAAATATATTTAAATTTATATATTGAAATAAATATACATATATATGCACACATACAATATACAAGGTAAACTTCTATTGGAAAAAGTATAAAATACATATAAAACAAATGTAAATTTATTTCAAAATATATATACATGAATACATAAATAACGTGAATCTCTATAAATATATATATACAAATGGTACACATAAAATAAGGTAAATATATGTATAAAAATATATATACAAAATACACATTAAATAATGTTAATTCATTGTCAAAATAAATAAAGAAAATATCATGAAAAGAATGTGTATTGTGAAAATAGATACACAAATACACATAAAATAACTCTAAATTTAAAATAATAAACAAATGTACACAAAAATAATTTAAACTTGTATGAAAATAAATATAATAAAAACATATAAAATTAGGTAAATATGTTGTTGAAATACATATACAAAATACACATAAAGAAAAATAATGTAAATTTGAATGAAAATATAAACAGATAGACTTAAAATAACGTAAATTTATCAATATATACAAAAAACATTAAATAATGTAAATATGTATAAAAAAAAATATATACAAAACTCAAATAAAATAATGTAAAATCATATCAAAATAAATACAGAAAATATTAATAAAATAATGTAAATTCGTATGAAAATTAAGATGCAAAATACCCATTAAATAACGCATTTTTTATAAAAATATATATACGAACAACTTACAAAATATTTGATTTTTTATTAAAATAAATAGATATACAAAAAACACATAAAATAAGCTAAATTTTAATTGAAATATATATACAAAATACATAAAATAATGTAAATTTGTATCAAAATACCTACACAAATACACATATAATAACATAAATTTGTATAAAAATATATAAACAAAATACACATTAAATAATGTAAATACGTATAAAAAGATTTTATAAAATACTCTTATAATCATTTAATTCGTATCAAAATAAATATACAAAATACCAATAAAATAATGTAAATTATAAAAACATATACAAAATACACACATAAATAACGCAAATATCAATAAAATATATATAATATAATATATTTTTTATATATATTTAAAATATTTAATGTATATTTTGTATATATATATATATCAAATATACGTGATTTATATGTATTTATATATATATATATATATATATATTCATATATATATATATATATATATATATATATATATATATGTATATATCAATACAAATTTGCCTAACCATGTACATTTCTGTTATATTTATATATTTCAAACAAATTTAAATTATTTTTGTGTATTTTGTTCAATATATTTATACAAATTCTAGTTATTTTATTTGTTTTTTATATATTTTCCTACAAATATACATTCTTTTTTATATATTTTATTGTAGTATTTAATTTTTACGAATTTACATTATTTTATTTTTCTACATATTTAAATATTTTTATGTATAAATTCATTTTATATATACATATAAAATTTACGTTATTTTTATTGTATTCGTATATATTTTGAAACATTTTATACAAATTCATGTTATTTTATGTGTATTTATATATATTTTCATTCAAATTTATATTATTCTATGTGTATTCTTACATATATTTATTACAAATTTACCTTATTTTATTTTTATTTTGTATATTTATTTCATTCAATTTTAAATTATTTAATGTGTATATTTGTATTTGTATTTAGGTTATTTTAATTGTGTTTTCTATATATATTTTCATCCAAAATTACATTATTTTATTGTTATTTTCTTAATTTAGCTCGATACATTACATTATCTAATGTGTGTTTTGTATATTTTTTTTTATGCAAACTAATTTTATGTGCATTTTTGTACATATATTTTTATAGAAACTTAAAACGTTATTTTATGTGTATTTTGTATGTTTTCTCATTCAAATTTACATTATTTAATTAGTTTTGTTTTATTTATTTTGATACGAATGACTTGATTATTGGTGTATTTGTAAATATTTTTATACGTATTTACATTACTTAATGTTATATTTTGTTTATATATTTTTTCATAAATTTACGTTATTATATGTGTATTTGTTAAATATTTTAAAACGATTTACTTTATTTTATGTATTTGTTTATATATTTCAATTCAAATTTAGCTTATTTTGTGTGTATTTGTATATCTATTTTCATGCAAATTTAATTACTTCTGTGTATTTTTGTATATAGTTTTATACAAATTTACGTTATTTATATGTGCATTTTGTATATTTATATTTATACAAATACATTCTCTTATTAGTATTTTGTTTATTTATATTTATACGAATTTACATTATTTTTTGTATTTTTGTACATTTTTGATTCGTATTTCTTAATTTTATTTGTATTTTGTATATATATATTTATAGAAATCTACGTTATTTTATGTATTCATATATATATTTAAAACAAATTTACATTGTTTATATGTTTTATATCTATTTCAATACAAATTTACCTTATTGTGTGCATTTTGTATATTTATTTTAATATAAATTCAAATATTTTATGTGTATTTTGGTATATATAATTTTATAAAAATGCGTTATTTTATGGTATTTTTGCATCTTAGTTTTCATACAAATACATTATTTTATTAATATTCTGTGTATATATTTGATCGATTTTATATTATACTATTTGTGTTTTGTATATATTTTTTATACATATTTTCATTATTTAATGTGTATTTTTATATATATTTTATACAAATTAACGTCATTTTAAGTGTATTTGTTTATAAAATTTCATTCAAATTTACATTATTTTTAAGTGTATTTTGTATATGTATTTCAATACAAATTTACCTAATTTTATGTGTGTGTTTGTATATTTATTTTCATACAAATTTAAATATTTTTGTGTTTTTGTATATACATATAGAGTAAATTTCTGAAAATATATATTCAAAATACATAAAATTATGTAAATAAGTATAAAAATATATATATATCAAATACACCTAAAAAATGAAAATTCGTATCAAAATAAATAAACAAAATTCGATAAAGAACGTATATTTGTAGGAAAATAAATATACAAAATACACATAAAATTACAATTTGAATAAAATATATACAAAAAACAAAAAATAAATTTCAATTTATATGAAAATAGATATACAAAATACATATATATAGAATTTGTATTTAAATACATGTACAAAATACACATAAAATAATGTAAATTTGGCGAAATGAAAACAAATTCACATAAAATAACGACATATAAAATAGATATACAAAATATACATAGAATAATGTAAATCGTATCAAAATAAATACACAGAATATCAATAAAATAATGTAATTTTTGTATGAAAATAAAGATGCAAAATACTCATAAAATAAAGCATATTTTTTTTACAGTACATACACAAAATACACATAGAATAATTAAATTTGTATTAAAATTAATATACAAAATGCACGTACAATAAAAGGAAATTTGTATTGAAAAATATACAAAATGCACATAAAACAATGTATATTTGTTTCAAAATATATATACGAATACATATAAAATAACGTATATTTCTATAGAAATATATATAAAAAATACACATGAAATACGTAAATACGTAAAAAATATATACACAATACACATTAAATAATATAAATTCGCATCAAAATAAATAAACAAAATATCAATAAAAGAATGTATTTGTAGAAAATAGATAACAAAATACACATAAAATATTGTATATTGCATAAAACTCTATTAAAAAATACACAAAAATAATTTAAATTTGTATAAAATATATATACAAAATACATAAAACTAGTTAAATTTCTATTGAAATACATATACAAAATACACATAAAATAATGTAAATTTGAATGAAAATATATAAACAAATACACTTAAAATAACGTAAGTTTGTATGAAATATATATAGAAAATACACATTAAATAATGTAAATGTATAAAAAATATACAAAATACACATAGAATAATGTAAAACGGTAACAGCATAAATAAACAGAATATCAATAAATTTATGTAAATTTGTATGAAAATAAAGATGCAAAATACCCATAAAATCACGCATATTTGTATAAAAATATATATACAAAAATACACATAAAATAATAAAATGTTTATTTAAATAAATATAGAAAATGCACATAGAATAAGGTAAATTTGTATTGAAATAGATATGCAAAATACACAAAAAAATGTAAATTTATCAAAATATATATAAGAATACACATAAAATAACGTAAATTTCTATGAAGATATATATGCAAAATACACATAAAATGATGTAAATTCGTATAAAAATATATATACAAAATGCACCTAAAATAATGTAAATTCGTATCAACATAAATAAACAAAATTACAATAAAAGAATGTATATTTGTTGTAAAATAAATATACAAAATACACATAAAATAACTAAAATTGTATGAAACTATATACAAAAATAAACAAAAATAATTAAATTTGTATGAAAATAGATATACAAAAGACACATAAAATAAAGCTAAATTTGAATTGAAATAAATATAGAAAATACATAAAATAATGTAAATTTGTATCAAAATATATATTCAAATACACATTTATTAAAATTAATATACAAAAATGCGTATATAATAAGATAAATTTATTGAAAAATATGCAACATACACGTTTACTCATACAAATTTATATTATTTTATTGGTATTTTTTATTTATTTTGATACGAATACATGATTATATGTGTATTTTGTACATATTTTTATACGTTTTTACATTATTTAATGTGTATTTTGTTTATATATTTTCATACAAATTTACGTTATTATATGTATTTGTATAAATATTTTGATACAAATTTACTTTATTTCATGTATTTGCATATATATTTCAATTCAAATTTACATTATTTTGTGTGTATTTTGTATATATTTTCATACAAATTTAATTACTTCTGTGTATTTTTGTATATAGTTTTATATAGATTTACGTTATTTTATGTGTATTTTGTATATTTATATTTATACAAATACACATTTTTATTGGTATTTTGTTTATTTATTTTGATACGAATTTACATTATTTTATGTGTATTTGTATACATTTTTATACGTATTTACTTCATTTTATGTGTATTTTGTATATATATTTTATAGAAATCTACGTTATTATATGTGTATTCGTATATATATTTCAAACAAATTTACATTGTTTTATATGTATTTTCATATCTATATCAATACATATTTACCTTATTGTATGTGTTTTTGTATATTTATTTTAATACAAATTTAATTTTTGATGTATTTTGGTATATATATTTTTATAAATAAAAAATACGTTATCTTATGGGTATTTTGCTTCTTTATTTTCATACAAATTTACATTATTTTATTAATAGTCTGTGTATTTATTTTGATACGATTTTACATTATTCTATTTGTGTTTTGTACATATTTTTTTATACAAATTTACGTTATTTTAAGTGTATTTGTTTATGTATTTCATTCAAATTTACATTATTTTATGTGTATTTTGTGTATGTATTTCAATACAAATTTACCTAATTTTATGTGTATTTTGAATATTTATTTTCATACAAATTTAAAATATTTTTGTGTATTTTTGTATATAGTTTGATACAAATTTAGATTATTTTATGCGTTTTTTGTATATCTATTTTCATACAAATACACATTCTTTTATTGATATTTTGTTTATTTATTTGACGCAATTTTATGTAATTTGTTTTCATTTCATACAAATTTACATTATTTTATGTGTATTTTGTACATGTATTTAAATACAAATTTAACTAATTATATGTGTATTTTGTATATCTATTTTCATACAAATTGAAATTTATTTTTTTGTTTTTTTGTATATATTTTTATTCAAATTTTCGTAATCTTATAAAAATATATACCAAAATACACATAAAATATTTAAATTTGCATTGAAATAAATATACAAAATGCACATAAAATAAAATAAATTTGTATTGAAAGAGATATGCAAAATACATATAAAACAATATAAATTTGTTTCAAAATATATATACGAATGCAAATAAAAAACGTAGATTTCTATAAAATATATATACAAATACACATAAAATTAAGTAAATACGTATAAAAAAAATATATACAAAATACACATAAAATAATGTAAATTCGAATTAAAATAAATAAACAAAATACCAATAAAAGAATGTGTATTTGGATAAATATAAATATACAAAATACACATACAAAATAAACATAAAATAAGGTAGATTTGTAAAAAAATATATGTACAAAATACACATAAATTAATGTAAATTTATATAAAAATATATATACAAATACATATAAAATACCATGAATTTGTATAAAAATATATATTCAAAATAAATATTAAATAATGTAAAAGCGTATAAAAATATATATACAAAGTACATATAAAATAATGTAAATTCGTATCAATATAAATCAACAAATAGACAATAAAATAATATATATTTGAATGAAAATAAATTTACAAAATACACATAACATAACTAAAATTTGTATTAAAATATATACAAAAATACATAGAAATAATTTGAGTTTCTATGAAAATAGATATACAAAGTACACATAAAACTAGGTAAATTTCTTTTGAAATATATATACAAAATACCCATAAAATATTGTAAATTTGTGTCAAAATATATAAACAAATACACATAAAATAACGTAAATTTGTATGAAAAATATATACAAAATATACATAGAATAATGTCAATTCGTATCAAAATGAATGAGCAGAATATCACTAAAATAATGTAAATCTGTATGAAAATAAAGAAGCAAAATACCCAAATAATAATCCATATGTTTATAAAAATACAGATACAAAAATACACATCGAATAATTAAATTTGTATTAAAATTAATACACAAAATGCGTATATAATAAGGTAAATTTGTATTGAAAAAATATGCAACACACACGTTTACTCATACAAATTTATATTATTTTATTGGTATTTTGTTTATTTATTTTGATACGAATTACATGATTATATGTGTATTTTGTACATATTTTTAAACATAAAATAACGTAAATTTGTATGAAAAATATATACAAAATACACATAGAATAATGTCAATTCGTATGAAAATGAATGAGCAGAATATCAATAAAATAATGTAAATTTGTATGAAATAAAGATGCAAAATACCCAAAAAAAATAAAGCATATCTTTATAGAAATACAGATACAAAAATACACATCGAATAATTAAATTTGTATTAAAATTAATATACAAAATGCGTATATAATAAGGTAAATTTGTATTAAAAAAATATGCAACATACACGTTTACTCATACAAATTCATATTATTTTATTGGTATTTTGTTTATTTATTTTGATACGAATTACATGATTATATGTGTATTTTGTACATATTTTTTTATACGTATTTACATTATTTAATGTGTATTTTGTTTATATATTTTCATACAAATTTACGTTATTATATGTGTATTTGTATAAATATTTTGATACAAATTTACTTTATTTCATGTATTTTGTATATATATTTCAATTCAAATTTAGCTTATTTTGTGTGTATTTTGTATATATTTTCATACAAATTTAATTACTTCTGTGTATTTTTTATATAGTTTTATATAAATTTACGTTATTTATGTGTATTTTGTATATTTATATTCATACAAATACACATTCTTTTATTGGTATTTTGTTTATTTATTTTGATACAATTTACATTATTTTATGATATATATTTTATCAATAATTTCATTATTTTATGTGTATTTTTTTATATATTTTCATAAAAAATTACATTATATTATGTCTTTTTTTGTATATATATTTTTCAACTTATTTAAATTATTTTATGTGTATTTTGTATAAACATTTTCATAAAAAAATTACTGTATTTTATTGTGTGTATAAGTATATATTTAGGTAAAAATTTTATACAAATTCATGTTATTTAATGAGTATTTGTATATATATTTTAATACAAATTTATATTATTTTATGTATTTTTCATATATTTCATTACAAATTTACCTTTATTTTATGTTTATTTTGTATATTTATTTCATTCAATTTTAAATTATTTTATGTGTATATTTGTATTTTTTATTTAGGATTATTTTATGTGTATTTTGTATATATATTTTCATCAAAATTACATTATTTTATTGGTATTTCTTAATTTAATTCGATACGAGTTTAGATTATTTCATAGGTATTTTCTATACATATTTTATACTCATTTACATTATCTAATGTGTGTTTTGTATATATATTTTTATGCAAATTTATTTAATGATCATTTTTGTACATGTATTTTTATAGAAATTTGCGTTATTTTATGTATATAGTTTTATATAAATTTACGTTATATTATGTGCATTTGTATATTTATATTTATACAAATACACATTCTTTATTCAGTATATTGTTTATTTACATTTATACGAATTTACATTATTTTATGTGTATTTTGTATACATTTTTTATACGTATTTACTTAATTTTATGTGTATTTTGTATATGTATTTTTATAGAAATCTACGTTATTTTATGTGTATTCGTATATATATTTTGAAACAAATTTACATTATTTTATATGTATTTTGCATATCTATTTCAATACAAATTTACCTTATTGTATGTGCATTTTGTATATTTATTTTAATACAAGTTCAAATATTTTATGTGTATTTTGGTATCAATAATTTTATAAAAAATGTGTTATTTTATAGGTATTTTATATCTTATTTTTCATTTTATATGTACTTTGTATATATATATATTTATACGCTTTTAAATTATTTAATATTTATTTTGAATATATATTTTTATACAAATTCATGGTATTTTATGTGTATTTGTATATATATTTTCGAATAAATTTACATTATTTTATGTGTATTTTGAACACATATTTTATTACAAATCTACCTTATTTTATGTTTTTTTTTGTATGTATTTTGTATATTTATATTTATCCAAATACACATTCTTTTATTTATTTTGTTTATCTATTTTAATTCAATTTATATTATTTTATGTGTATTTGAATACATTTTTTTACGTATTTACTTAATTTTTATGTGTATTTTGTATATATATTTTATAGAAATCTACGTTTTTATATTTGTATTCGTATATATATTTTGAAACAAATTTACATTGTTTTATATGTATTTTTGCATATCTCTTTCAATACAAATTTATCTTCTTGTGTATGCATTTGTATATTTATTTCAATACAAATTTAAAAATTATATGTGTATTTTGGTATATATATTTTTATAAAAATGCGCTATTATATAGAATTTTGCATCTTTATTTTCATACAAATTTACATTATTTTATTAATATTCTGTGTATTTATTTTGATACGATTTTACATTATTCTATTTGTTTTTGTATACTTTTTATACATATTTACATTATTTAAGGTGTATCTTGCATATATATATATATATATATATATATATATATATATATATATATATATATATATATATATATATATATATATATATATATATATATATATATATATATATATATATATATATATATATATATTTCATACAAATACATTCTTTTCATGATATTTTGTTTATTTATTTTGACATGAATTTACATTATTTGATATGTTTTATATATATTTTTATACGTATTTACATAATTTCATATGTATTTTGTATATATATTTAATAGATATTCAAAATACACATAAAATAACCTAAATTTGTATCAAACTATATACAAAAATACACAAAAATATTTTAAATTTGTATGAAAATAAATATACAAAATACACATAAATTAGGTAAATTTGTATGGAAATACATATACTAAATACACATAAAATAATGTAAATTTGAATGAAAATACATAAACAAATACACTTAAAATATCGTAAATTTATTTAAAAAAAATATATACAAAAAACAAATAGAATAATGTAAATCGTATCAAAATAAATACACAGAATATTAATAATAATGTAAATTTGTATGAAAATAAAGAGGCAAAATACCCATAAAATAACGCATTTTTTTTATTTATAAAAATATATATACCAAAATACACATAAAAAAATTAGATTTGTATTAAAATAAATATATAAAAAACACATACAATAAGGTAAATTTGTATTGAAATAGATACGCAAAATACATATAAAAGCAGCAAATTTGTTTCAAAATGTATACGAATACACATAAAATAACGTAGATTTCTATATATAAATACACATAAAAAAGTATACATGTATAAAATACACATAAATAATGTAAATTCGTATCAAAATAAATAAACAAAATACCAATAAAGAATGTGTATTTGTATAAATATAAATATACAAAATACACATAAATAACGTAAATTTACATAAAACTATAAACAAAAATACACAGAAGTAATTAAATTTGTATTAAAATATATACAAAATACACACAAAATAAGCTAAATTTGAATTGAAATATATATACAAAATACATAAAATAAAGTAAATTTGTATCAAAATATTTATACAAATACACATATAATAACGTAAAATTGTATGAAAATATAAATAAAATACACATTAAATAATGTAAATACGTATAAAAAATGTGTACAAAATACATATAATTATGTAATTCATATCAAAATAAATAAACAAATACCAATAAAATAATATAAATTTGTAGGAGTAAACGTGTATGTTGCATATTTTCCAATACAAATTTATCTTATTATATAATGCATTTGTATATTAATTTTAATACAAATTTAATTATTCGATGTATTTTGTATCTGTATTTTTAAAACATATGCTTTATATTTTTGGGTATTTTGCATCTTTATTTTCATACAAATATACATTATTTATTGATTTCTGCTCATTCATTTGATACGAATTGACATTATTCTATGTGTATTTTGTATATATTTTTCATACAAATTACGTTATTTATGTGTATTTGTTTATATATTTTGACACAAATTATGGGTACAATATTTTATGTATATTTGTATCTACATTTCAAAGAAATTTACCTAGTTTTATGTGTATTTTGTATATCTATTTCATACAATCTCAAATTATTTATATGTATTTTGTATATATTTTAATACACTTAGTTATGTTATGTGTATTTTGTAAATTTATTTTCATTCATATATATATATATTGTGGTATATATATATATATATATATATATATATATATATATATATATATATATACTATATATATATATATACCTTATATATATATATATATATATATATTGAATATATATATATATATATATATATAGTATTTTATTGGTGTTTGTGTATTTATATTGATAATGAATTTTACATTATTTTATATGTACTTTGCATATATATTTTCATATCGCTTTTTACTCTTTTATATTTATAACATTTATTTGAATATATATTTTCATATAAATTTACATTAATTTATGTATTTTGTATATATATTTTATTACAAAATCTACCTTATTTTATATTTATTTTATATATGTATTTTGTATATTTATATTTATCCAAATACACATTCTTTTTATTAAGGTATTTTTGTTTATTTATTTTAAAATCGAATTTTACATTATTTTATGTGTATTTTGTATACATTTTTTTTATAATGTAAAATATTTACTTAATTTTATGTGTATTTTGTATATATATTTCTATAGAAATCTACTTTCTTTTATGTGTGTATTCGTATATATATTTTGAAACAAATTTACATTGTTTTATATGTATTTTTGAATATCTCTTTAATTAATACAAATTTACTCTTTACTGTATATGCATTTTGTATATTTATTTCAATACAAATTTAAATATTTTATGTATTTTGGTATATATATTTTTATAAAAATGCGATAATTTTTATGGAATTTTGCATCTTTATTTTCATACAAATTTACATTATTTTATTGATATTCTATTTATTTTGATACGATTTTACATTATTCTATTTGTTTTTTGTATATATTTTTTATACACATTTACATTATTTACAATAATGTATCTTGCTATATATATTTATACAAATTTACGTTATTTTCGTTGTGTAATTGTTTTTATATTTTCATTCAAATTTTCATTTATTTTAATTGAATTTACATTATTTTATGTGTATTTTTGTATACATTTTTATACGTATTTACTCTTAATTTTATGTGTATTTTGTAAATATATTTTTACAGAAATCTACGTTTTTTTTTATTTGTATTCGTGATAAATATTTTTGAAACAAATTTACATTGTTTTATATGCATTTTTGCATATCTCTTTCAATATAAATTTACCTAATTGTAAATGCATTTTGTATATTTATTTCAATACAAATTTAAATATATTATGTGTATTTTGGTATATATATTTTTATAAAGAAATGCGCTATTTTATGGAATTTTGCATCTTTATTTTCATACAAATTTACATTATTTTATTAATATTCGGTGTATTTATTTTGATACGATTTTTACATTATTCTATTTGTTTTATTGCATATACTTTTTTTATACATATTACTTACATTATTTCATGTGTATCTTGCATATATATTTTATACAAATTTATTATCTATTATTCAATATTTTCATAGGTCAAATACACATTCTTTCATGATATTTTGTTTATTTATTTTGGACGTTTAAATTTACATTATTTGATATTATGTATTTTGTATATATAATTTTATACGTATTTACATAATTTCATATGTATTTTGTATATATATATTTTATAGAAATCCATTTTTATTTTATGTGTGTATTCAATATATATATTTTGAAACAAATTTTCATTGTTTTATGTATTTTTGAATATCTCTTTTCTAATA
The DNA here is from genome assembly GCF_024679095.1 of Eriocheir sinensis. Taxonomy (NCBI): domain Eukaryota; kingdom Metazoa; phylum Arthropoda; class Malacostraca; order Decapoda; family Varunidae; genus Eriocheir; species Eriocheir sinensis. The sequence goes on along the minus strand of NW_026110352.1, from coordinate 758,058 downwards.
CAAATTTACCTTACTGTATATGCATTTTGTATATTTATTTCTATACAAATTTAAATATTTTAAGTGTATTTTAGTATATATATTTTTATAAAAAATGCGATAATTTGGAATTTTGCATCTTTATTTTCATACAAATTTACATTATTTTATTGATATTCTGTGTGTATTTATTTTGAAACGATTTTACATTATTCTATTTTTTTTTGTATATATTTTTTATACACATTTACACTTTATTTTAATGTGTATCTTTTAGTAAGATATATTTTATACAAATTTACGTTATTTTCCAAGTGGTATTTGTTTATTTATTTTCATTCAAATTTACATTATTTGGATGTGTATTTTGTATATGTATTTCATACAAATTTACTCTAATTTTATGTGTATTTTGTATATTTCTTTTCAAACAAATTTAAATTATTTTGTGTGTTTTGTATATATAGTTTTATACAAATTTAGGTTAATTTATGTACGCATTTGCTACATTTTTATTTAGATGTGTGTTTTGTATATATATTTTATGCTAATTTACTTTGCATGTGCATTTTTGTACAT